>NC_088981.1:105922295-106029947 GCF_963932015.1 Anas acuta
AAGTGAAAAGACCATTCTCACATTGTGTCCTGAACTGCAAAGCTATGTTATATTGTGCTAGATCCTTCACCATAGTTGATAAAATATCAATAATGCAAAACCACCAAATCCTTACTTTTGTCTTTGTTATTTTGAGCAATTCATTATAATTGTAAAGAGTTTTGAAAGACAGTTTGTGCGTATGAGCTACTTTGCCATTTATTTTATTATAAAGTTTCCATTGACATATTTAATCTTTAAATGCAATTCCTAGTAAGCATATCCTCTAAAGGTTAGTCTACTCAGACTATATAATGAATTAAGTCCACCACAAAAATGTCATTAAATCTCATAAATTTTCAGTAGTTTACTAAATGTGCTATTTAGAAAACATCATCAAGAAAAAGAACAAGTGGTAAAGGAAAAGAAACAGCAAAAGATCAAAATTGAAGGAACTATATAGTTTATACTACAGCTTATCATTTCAACACTTGAAGCTTAGGACTTCTTAACTAAAACTTTAATAAAATAATTTATGATTCATATGACGGTGAAAGAATTTTTATTGGTATTGAACAAATAGCAACAATGAAGCATGGTGTAATATGGGATTTGTGTCTTATGGTTCATTTTAAAGAGTGATTGAAATTTTTCTAGTGGCTGGACACTTGCTGGTGTCTGTTTAGTTATGAACTTCTGCTTCTACTTCTGCCATCAGGGCACTGAAATGGATTTCTGGGTCTCTTTTTGAGTCTTTTTTTTTTTTTTTTTTGTTTTTTTAAAGAGCTTTTTAAAACTTCTGTTTCTCTGTCAGATTGATTAACACTGTTCAGGATATTCAAAAGTTAATGGGAAAAACAAACAAACAAAAAAAGATAAATTGTTTTATATGATTAAGCTTCACTTTTAATGAGAACCTAGCTAAAAATATCACTGATATATATACATATATTTTTCCCAGTAAATATAACACTTCCTTTCTGTTTAGGATGTAGATTTTCCTGTTTGTTTTGTGTGGAAACCTAATTCTTGCTATTGTGCTTAGCCTAGTGCGGGGATTAAATGAGGATTTAAAATGCTGACCCTGTTTAAGGACAGATGTTGGTATGCTGGACTCTCAACCATGTCACTGAATGTGATACCCATCCTGACCTCTGTTTGCATACAATGGCCCTGCTGGACCATCTAAAGTAGCAGCGATGTGGAATTCTATTACCTGAAATCTGAGTAGCAGTAGTGGAGAAAAACAGGAAGGATTTCATGGAGGTCTTTCATTCTGGACATTCAGATGGTCTGGTATTAAAATGTCGCTGACTATTTTCTATGGCACAAATGTGCTGTATGTTGATCCAGAGCATATATTACAAGCGTATATTACAAGCATTTCAACATGTGTAAACAATTAATTCTTTCCTATTACTATGCTTGCTTGTCTCATTAACATTAGCCATGCACCCTTCCTTCAGCTATTCCCCAGCTGTGGGTGGCTATGGATCCACTGGAAAGTCTGCTAGCTAAGTTACAGTTGAGTTGGTTTGTCCTACTTTACTATACCACTGCTGGGAATTGAGAAGCTATTCTGAACTATATGAATTCAGTAGAAGGAATCCTATGGCCCTCAATATCTTTGGAATTGTACTTGTAAAAGTTTTTGAAGCAAAGAGATATTATTAGTTCAAAATGTTCTGTATTGAGTTAGCATTTGCTAGCCTTTGTTTCCTGCATAATCAAAGTAGTGATTGATATATAGCTTAACCCTCCTTCTTTATAATATTTTATCCTCTGTTATGTATTAAATGTGTTCAAAGGAAAAAATCACATGCATTTTTGAACCACTGACTTTGATAACACTTTTTTTTAACTTACAAGCTGTTATTTAGCATCTGTTGTGGGAAGGAACACACACATTCCTAGATGTTTTTTATGGTCTAAAGACTTTAAAATACAAGAAAGAGTGGTTGTGGTCATATTATTACTATATTATTATTATTATTATTATTATTATTATTATTATTATTATTATTATTATTATTATTATTATTATTATTATTATTATTATTATTCCATAATGTAAATCAGGAATGGTGTGTGCTGGCTGGAGCTGAACAAATAATAAGTAGAAAATAATGTATTCAGTGAATTCTGCCTCTCTCTGCTTTATATTGTTCATGGCCATATCATACCTTTTTTTTTGAAATAAATGTTATTCTGAATATTTTCCTACAGTCTACATTAGGTAGATTTTTGGCTGCCTTTCTCAAGAGGCATGTTTGCATATGCAGCTGCAGAAGCTATAAACTCTACTGGAAAGCTGTAAGCTATAAAGGCCGTGACTTAGGACAACTCTGTCACCAACACACAGAATGAATCACAGAATCATAGAATGGTTTGGGTTGGAAGGGACTTTTAAAGATATTCTAGTTCCACCCCTCTGCCATGGACAGGGATATCTTTCACTAGATCAGTGAAAGCCCCTTGAACACTTCCAAGGACATCCACAATTTCTCTGGACAACTTGTTTCAGTGTCTCACCAGCTTCATAATGAAGGATTTCCTCCTAATGTCTAATCTAAAACTACCCTCTTTAAGTATAAAATCATTGCATCTTGTCCTATCACTACATGTCCTCGTAAAAGGCCTCTCTCCATCTTTCTTATAAGCCCCCTTCAAGTATTAAATTGTTACAATAAAGTCTCCCAAGAACCTTCTCTTCTCCAGGCTTAAAAACCTCAGCTCTCTCATAATTTCTTTATAGCAGAGGTTCTCCAGGCCTCTGATCATCTTTGTGACCTTCCTCTGGACCTGCTGTAGCAGGTCTACATCTTGTGTTGGTGCCCCAGGGCTGAATGCAGTACTTCAGTTGGGGTCTCACAAAGGCAGAGCAGATGGGGGCAAATCACTTCCCTCTACCTTCTGGTCATGCTGCTTTTGTTGCAGCCCAAGATACAATTAGCTTTCTGGTCTGCAAGCACGTAATGCTGGCCCATGTCAGATTTTTCATTCACTGGTACCCCTAGGTCCAGGAGGTACCCTTCAGGGCTGCTCTCAGTCCATTTTCCATCTAGTCTGTATTTGTGATTGGGATTGCCCCAACCCAGGCATAGCACCTTGCACTTGGCTCTGTTGAACTTCATGAGGTTCATGTAGGACCACTTCCCTAGCCTGCCCAAGTCCCTCTGGATAGCAGCATCCCTTAGTTCTATTTAAGTACTACTCAGCTTGATGTCATCTGCAAACTTACTCAAGGTTCACTTGATCCCACTGTCTATGTCATTAACTGTCTATGTCATTAAAGATATTAAACTTAACCACTCCCCATATATACTGCTGAGGGACACTACTTGTCACTGATCTCCACCTGGATGTAGAGCCATTGACCGCAACTCTCTGGATGTGGCCATCCAGCCAACTCCTTATCCACCAAATAGTCCACCCTTCAACCTATATCTCTCCAATTTAGAGACAAGGATGTTGTGTGGCACCATGTCAAAGGGCTTACAATAGGCCAGGCAAATGACATCAGTTGCTCAAACACTTGTTTTATAATAGAAGCCATGATCTGATTTAGACACTGCACACAAAGCAGTGCAGCACCCAAATATTAGGTACCCCAAACTGGGACAGAAAACGTGGATCCAACCTAAATGTTTTAAATTTCTTGACAGAGTTAGGTGAAGAATAGCACTCATAAAGAGGGGAGAGCAACAGGGTGATACCTAAGCTGGACAGGTTTCTTTTTCCAGAAATTTGAAAGCCTAGTTCTCTGACACATTCCTGCAGCAAATGCCCTGATGAACTTTAAGACCCTCAATAACAGGACTGTCTCACTACTTTATATTAAATAAGAGACAATGGAAGAAAAAAAATGAGGAGAATATCAGCACATACCTACTGTAAAATAAAGTATCCAAAAAAGGAAGGACCTTCTTCAGCATTCCCTTTCATATGCATGTATAGGAGAAAAGGACAGAGGTTTTATGCAGAAAGAATCAGCTGTTGTGTCTTTATGATGAAAGAAAATATCAGCTCCTTGAATATAATATAAAGTTTTAATAAAAAAGATAATATCAAAATTATATTTAAACACTTGCTAGAGACTAAGCTAATGGCTGTAGAATTATTTATGTGTTCACAATTCTATCAAAAAACAAAAACAAAAAAAACCAAACAAAAAAAATCACAAACCACACACAAAAAATAAATAACAACAACAAAAATCCTCCTAGCTAAGGAAAGAACATGGAACTTTACACAAGAATTATTAACAGGTACTCAGTGACACAGAAATTGTCTTCCAGCATATGGGAAGGCATAATATTGTATAAGCACGTGGGAGAGGCTAGTGAGGAGAAAAAGAGAAAGTGTAGGAGGAGGCGAATCTGTCATTTTTCATTTGGTATGAAAAATTTTCTATTTTTTGGTTGCCTATTTAGTACTGTAGTAGGTGTGGGGGGCAGGGAGCATTTATCTCTCTCGGAAGGCTGTTCTGAAAAACAAATAGTCCTGCATTAAGCAGACACTGATTTCCCTTTCCACTAAGGACCCGTGAACCAAAGTCATCTGTGCCAAAATGAAAACCTGTTTCCTCAGACTGACACTTGACCCTTTATATTTATTCAGCTGTCAGAATTTATGCTCATTCTATAAAGAGGGGAAGGACCCTGGGAGCTTCTGAATTGTTAAAGCTGAGGGTCATGCTCTAAAGTCTTATGAGTTTTATTATAAAGGGTATTTTTATATTTTGAAGAGATTGACAAAAATCTTACTGGGTTAAGACATGGTTTGTATAAAGACTGTGAGGTCAACTTCTGGTCTGAGTTATGCCAGTGTAAATCTGGGATAATTTTATTACAATCAGTGGAGTCAATCCAGGAACATAATTTTCCTGTTGTTTTGGGTCATGTGATGCCTATGGAAAACAATGGGAATTACGCACATAAACAATATCCTGACTAGTTTCTGAATAGGTAACTATTGCCAGGACTGATATTTAACCTGACAAACATAAAAGACAGAGATATGTATATTGCTGTAGAAGAATATGTACATATTTATATATGCATAGCATATGTCAGAAAATCTGACACTCAGCAAAGAGCTATCCAGACACATTTCCAGTCTATTATTCTTCTGCCTATATCCTTCTTAGTAAATAAAGCAATGAACAATTAAATCAACAACTGGGTGTCCAGAAGTTAGCTGAAGTTAGCTGATCATGTCTTCAGTGGTAAACAGCTTTGCCAACCTAAGTCCATGTTGTGTTTTGGGAATGGTTCCTGGTCTGTGATAGTTTCTGAACTGCGCACTGAGAAAGTGATAGCTTGCCTAGGCCAAAACCTTGTTGGGGACCATTCTACAAATGTAAAAATACGAACTAGCAAATTCCTGGGCCCTGATACCATTTCATTTACTGGTAGAGGCGTATCTGGTGTGTCTGAAAGAAGCTTGCTGTCTCTGATGTTCTTACTGGCCTTAGTTCACCTTTCTGACATTCAAAATCATGAAGAGCTTATGTCTCTGACCTGGTTTGTGAATCTTCACCTCCTGGTCTTGGGAGATCTTCAATGTACTTGCTACTCAAGATGTTTGATGATTGAGATGATTTTTGGCATCTTTGCTACAAAAGCTATCCTGTTGCCTAAAAAAACACCAAACACACACACAAAAAAAGCAAGCAAGCAAGCAAGCAAGAATCACAAGCTGATTCATTATTCAGATCTCAGATATACAAAGTGGATGATCATAAGACATGTAACAGGAATAAGTTAAAGGAAAAGCCGCTTCTAGCAGTGCAAGAATTAAAATTTAATTTATTCCCTAACTCAAGGAAGCTGGCTTGATTTTACTAATCTTTAGAAAGAGATACACAATAAACTATGATTTAACAACATACCAGTAGTTGTAACAGGATGGTGTTCTTTTTGTGTGTGTGTGTTTGTGGTTTGGGTTGGGGTGGGGAGGGTGCTGTTGTTTTGTTTTTAATCTTAAAAGCAACAAAAATTTTCAAATTAATCTCTCTCTCACCCCCAAATATATCCAGCAATCCAATTAAGTATTAGTTTGGATTCATGGCATCATAACCAAGATTAGAATATAGTCCTCATCTTCCCAAAATCATATATGTGGTATTTTAAATACACATGTAAACTATTCCAGAGGGTGTCTTGCAGTCATAGATCTGTTCAGAAATATAGTTAATGTATTAAGGAGAACAACAATTTCTACCTCTAAATTCACAAAACTCCTCAATTAATAAGCTAATAATAAAATATTGTATATACAACTAGGATTTGGAGGTTTCCATACAACGTCCAGGAATTATACAGCTGGAAAAGGCACAAGACGAATTTAGTATGTCCCAGGCTTGAATAAGGGCAAAATTACGACTTTAATCAGGCTTAAGCTTGTGAATGCCACTATGATTTTACAATACAAATGCCAAAAGCTGTAGTTTTCTTGTGGTGCAGCTTCCATAAGACTTGCTGAATCTCTATCATATGAAACAGATATGGCAAAATAAATAAACAAAAAACAAACCAAACCAAAAAAAAACGCAATCAAACAAAGCAACATCTGCAAGTCTTAAACAATTATTATTTGTCAGAATCCTTCATGCATCATTGGCCTGTGTTGGACTGGAACCAGTCATACAGTGGTGAAAATTATAACCCCATTTATGCCTATAGTATTGCTTATTGGCATCATATCATAAATGTAAAGAATAATTTCATTTGGAAGGAACCTCTGGAAGTATTTTGGACCAATGCCCTTCTCAAAGTAAGGTCAACCTTGAAGTTGTATTAGGTTGCCCAAGGCCTTGACCTGTAGTTTCCTGCTTGTAAAGGAAACACTTAAGGGAAGTATAAACTGATACTCTTTGTGATGAGATCTCTGACTTGAGGTAAGAGTTTATTATAATCAGTGGCATATTGATTCATATTCCTAGTGAGTAATTTGCCTGTATTTGTGCTCTGAATCGGTCCATTTTTACTCTGAGGAAAAATAAATACAAAATAATTTCTGCCAATGCTAAATGGTGTAGCATTTCTTGTGTGATTTTTATTCTCCCTCTCTCACTTGATTTTGAATCACAGAAACATAGTATAGTCAGAAGGGACCTATGGAGATCATCAAATCCAAGCCCACTTCTCAAGACAGTGACAGGTAGAGCAGGCTGTTCAGACATGTCCAGTTAGGTTTTTAATATCTCCAATAATGGAGACTCTCCAGACTCTCTAAGTGACCTGTTTGGTCAAGCAAGATTTTCCCTTTTTAAATTAATGATGACGAAAGTTGATAATACTCTAGTTATTTATATGCTTGGAAACTGTCCTCAGAATTACTTACTTCAACAACTTCTGGTAGATTTCCTGAGACTGAAGCTTGTTGATCTCCAAATCCTCCTTTTTGTCTCTCTAGAAAACAGGAAGGACATTTGCGTTCTTCCAGTCATCAGACACTTCTCCCAGTTGACGTGACTTTTAAAATATTATTTCTCATGTAATTGTAGAATATTTGTTTGTTGTTTGTTAACATCTGAAATGTATTTCTGTCCACAAAGATGTTAGAAGAATATTAAAAAAAAATAAATTGTCATAATGGAAGTGTCAGAAAGTGTCAGCATAATCTCTGAGACAGAGACCACTTCCACAGGGGTACTGCTGGCTTAGAACTAAGTGTTGACTCATTGATTTAAGCAAAAATGAGCTTAAATTGACACGTTTATTCCAGCCCCAAAACAGTTAGACTATTTAGACTCTAGATTCAGATTAGACTGAGTCTTACGGCTTTAAGATACAAAGGATAAGCCTGCTTCATAAGGCGTAGTGAGATGCTTAATGAAAGGCAATGGGATGTAGAAGCATCTGAGCTACCAGAGACCCAAGGGCCTACTTTATTAAACCACAACATCTGTGCACAGGCTCAGATTTTCTAGTCTTGATAGTTTACAGTGCTCGAGTGGGTTTTGTTTGTTTGTTTATTTTTATTCTAATTTTGACTGATTCAAGCCTGCAAAGGGTTTCAGAAACTTAAAGGATTCTTAAAATAAAATGCAATACGTGTGAACCTGACCCAGGTTTTACTCTTTCTTTATTGTACAGTCATTCTGCATTTTCCTGGTAATATTTGAAATCTCCCAGCAATCTCATGCCCTTATATGTCACCCACATGCCCTTATATGTCACCCCAGACAGTACAACACATATCTTAATTTTCATGACATGAAAACAGTGTTTTGTCAGGTGCTGAAGAACTTTTCCATTATTATTAGTACATTTTGACCTAGAAAATGAAAGAAAATCATAATTATGTGTTAGTGTAAAAGGAATCACATGATTGCTAGATGTGTAGAAATGGATTTATAGGAACCAAAAAACAGAGAACAGAAAGCACTGGAATTATGAGATGTGTTCTTAGGAAGGAGGAACAAGTCGTTGCTTCAGATTATTTTTTTTTCTCAGTTGTTTGGTAGCTTGTCTGGTTGTTTGTGAGATCTGTGCTCAGTTAAAGCTGATATATCTGGGAAATGAGTGTGGAGCTGTTTTAAAAATTTTTGATGAAACAGTTTTAGGAAGTATGCCTGTTCACTGAAACTTAAAGTGTTTATGTTAAAATATCTCAGGTTTGAAAGACTTTTATTGAATTTAAGAAAATGTTCTTGTTACTACAGTGATGGTATAGTCTCCCAAGGTGAGATTTGTATCAGAACAGATTTATGACTGTCAGGAAGATAAATATTAGTAAGAAGTAAGCTGTTATGGTATTTTACTTCACAGATAAGGGTTAGAAAACAGATTCTACTACTAATAATATAGTTGTAGATGCCAATATAGCACTTTTCCGAAGTGTTATCAAACCCAAAAGGGTTCAATTTTATCTCAACATTTGTAGCAGTCCATTAGATATAGAAAAACAAAACAACAAAAAAAACCAACAAAACTTAGGTAAAGCTTTCATAAACTTACTTGATTTAACTTGTGCTAACAGGTAAGCAAAAGTAAGTCAGTAACTAACATTTTTAGTTTTAGAATAGGACACTCAGGAATAAAGCTTATAAATTTTATAGCTTTCTACTCACATTCAGATTGACTGAATACTCTTTGAAAGTAATGGGAAGAAAGGAAGAAAGGAAGAGAAATCCTTCAAAATCACATTGAAAATTACCTTGATATTTTTTTTTTCTCAAGTGAAAGAAACAACTTCCAAAGAAAAGCTGATTAATCAATGTAAGAATGACCACTTCCAAAAATAGTATTAGGGTTAAGTAAATAAACCATAAAGAATGAAAAACTAGTAAATAAACCAAACTTATGTCTAAGAAATAATTAAAAGCAAGAGATTTGGCTAAACAGAAGATGTTTAGCCTTGCAGCTAGGAAGACAATGTAGAAATACCTTAGAAAGAACTAAACTTCTGTTGCTCTGTATGAGATTATGACAAAGGATAAGAAAAGGATAAGAAAAAAATGCTCAAAATAATATGATTTTTTGGACTCAGGTCTCAAAATTCATGAAGAAGCTGAACATAGTGCAAAGGTCCTCATATATTGTTAACAAGATGGAAACAATCACACCTCAGATGTGAGAAAAAATCAGGGATCTCATTATGTTCAAATAAAGGAACAGAATAAACACAAAGATAACCTCCAGACTCAGTGTGATATGTTTGTTGAAAAGACAATGGATGGGTTGGAAAGGGATTTTACAATGTCTGTGGTTTTCTTGTACTGGAGTGGACTGGTCTTAATATCATAAAAGTGTTTTTCTGATCTTAGTATGTTCCTACTTTTCTACTCTAGCTCATCATCATGCAAGTTCTTACTGAGATGTGTCTATTTCATATCAAAATTGCAAGAAAAACACTGGTTTCACATTCCTGAAAAACCTGTATAGTGCATGTAAACAAGGACAAATTTATTTACACAGAAGTATTTTGATATCTAAAAAAATATGCAGGGATCTGGCTTCTGTACCTGAAAGAAACTGCTATCCAGATTAGTAGCCTCACATACTAGAAAAGTAAAGATGCTTGCTGGCTGTGCATCACTAACCAGTTGCTCTAATTATATAAGAAACATTCATCCCTTTATATGTCTATAATTTACTGTTATATATTTTAGTCAGATTCTCTTTACAGATGATGGAAAAAAATAGACAACTTCAGGGCTTGAATCATTTGACCTGTTTTATGTGACCGTATTCTGAAGTCAAAGATGAATTGCACCATAAACATACCTATTTCATTTTCTTTATAAAGAAATCTCAGATAAACTGTACTCCTCCCAGACTATATACATGCTCATAAAGTAAACACTGCCAAGGAATGTTCCTGAGTGTTAGTACTCAAAGATCTAGACTGTGAAGCAGTCAAAATGGTCCCTGGTATGATTTTGACCTCAGCTAGCTAATGGTATCCCCAAAATTCCTTGGCAAGGTTTGGGATTTAATATGGGCAGAAATTGTTCCCAAAGGGCAGTTTGGCTGCTCATGGAATTTACTGCTATGTACACAGACCAGTCTGTGCCAGTTGGCCTCTAAAGCCAAGAACAGTTGTGGGTACATTTGTTTAATAGGATGGTGTGGTTGTATTAGATAGATATGTATTTGTAGTGTCTGCTCTTTAGGAAATTAGTACAGTGTTGAGAGGCATAAATTTGGGAACCAAGTTCATTTTGATTATCTAAACAATTGGTATTTCAGTGACTTCCAGCAATCTCTATAAACTAACCAACACGAGGACAAAGCAGGATTCACTACTCAAAACCAAGAGAGTTTACAGTTCAGTAAAGTGAACTTGTACTGAATTTGAGTTTCTTTGACCTTAAGATTTTTTTTTTTTCTTGTTTCTCGGTGAAAATAACTCTTGCTGATAATCTGGGTTTTCTGTATCTCTTTATCCTCCAGGACAGACAAACACAGCTACAAATTATAACATTTTTCCCCTACCTAGTTTTGCCAAGTCAAATATTTAGACCAGACAGTTTTCATATCCTTTTAAAAGAAGAATGGAATTGATGTTCCTGAAGTGCTGTCTTCATACGTCTTTAAAATCAAAAGCAAAGAAAAATGTTACTGAAGTCACAAACTTAGTCTTCTCATTTCAGACACCTGATGTAAGTTTGGCTGTCTATCATAACTCTCTCTTCATTATTTGTAATGAAAGGAGCTACAGAGACACTCAAGCTAAAGCATGAATTAAAAAGTGTAACATAATATTAATCATAAGAAACATTTTCCCACAACTGTGAAGAAAATTATTTATACTACAGTATTGATTCCTGATGTAGAGGTCATGACTAATGAATTGGATGGATGGTTACACTCAAAGAGTTATGGTCAATGGTTCAATGGCCAAATGGAGATCAGTAACGGATGGTGTTTCTCAGAAGTTGGTATTGGGACCATCACTGTTTAACATTTTGTTAGTGATATGAATAGCAAGATTGAGTGCACCCTCAGCAAGTTTGCTGATAACACCAAGCTCTATGGTGTGGTCAACACACTGGGGGGAAGGAATGTTATCCAGAGAAACCTTGAGGTGCCTGAGAGGTGTGCCTGTGCGAACCTCATGAAGTTCAGCAAGGCCAAGTGCAAGGTCCTGCACACAGGTCAAGGCAATCCCAAGCACAAATACTGAGTGAAGAAAGGATTGAAAGCAGCCCTGATGAGGAGGACCTGGGAGTGTTGGTTGATGAGAAGCTCAATGTGAGCCAGCAATGTACATTTGCAGCCCAGAAAGCCAACCGTATCCTGGGCTGCATCAAAAGCAGCGTGGCCAACAGGACAAGGGAGGAGATTCTCCCCCTCTACTCTGCTATTGTGAGACCCCACCTGGAGTACTGTGTTCAGCTCTGGGGTTCCCAACACAAGAAGGACATGGACATGTTAGGATAAGTCCTCGAGAGCCACGAGGATGATCTGAGTGCTGGAGCACCTCTACTATGAAGACAGGCTGAGGGAATTGGGGTTGTTCAGCATGGAGAAGAGAAGGTTCCAGGTAGACCTTCCAGTACCTAAAGGGGGCCTATGGGAAACTGGAAGAGGGTAGGGAATGTAGTGATAGTACAGGGGGTAATGTTTTTAAACTAAAAGAGGGTAGATTAGAGTGGTTATTCAGAAGAATTTTTGCATTGAGCAAATGTTTTCTGGGAAACAGTGTCTGCACCAACCTTCCCTCTTCAGAGATAGTTGCAGAGAAAAGAGAGAGGGAAATGATATATTAAAGATCACAGATAAATAAAATAAATAAATAAATAGATAAATAAATAAATAAATAAATAAATAAATCCCAGCTCTCCTGACTCTCAGCTCAGTAGTGAATCTATGTTTTTCTATAGATTTCTCAAGAAAACAAAGAAAAGCTACACATTGTATAATGGCACAGCATTAGGATATGGAGGTGTATAGGGTATGTAATCATGACAGACCATGTAGACATACATAACTAATTAAGTAAGGTTTTAATGATCTACTTTGAGCAATGCTTTCAGTCTAGCTGTAATAACATAGAGCTTCATACACATGCAAAATTTACTTTAGAAATGAGGTGAAAATTTAAGCTGTTCATTCCTACTGAGCTTTGCATTACTGTTACATCTCTGTGCACTAGCTCAGCTACATCTGTGAAAGTTGTGGTATCTGTAGTATAGGCAGACCTACAAAAAATGGACCCTGGTTAAGAGTTTATTATGTAAAAATTCTGATAATTCCTCAGCACTTCAGTTTATTAAAAATATATTTTCCTTCCTCCTCTTCTTCCCCATCACAGACTGAAGAATCACTGTCGATAACAGCATTATGCATAGTGGATTAAGTCATACACTGTGACACCTTTGTTAGGTTTTCTTCAGAACTATTTACAGTCCCTGTAAGTGTATTTTCTTCAGCTGTTGTTCTTCACTCTTAGAAAAGTAACTTATCAACCCAATAAAAGGATGATTACTCGACAGAGGCCAGTTGTGGTTTCTCTTGAGAACTTTACAACAGCCAGGATGGAAGAGGAACTCTGTTAGATTCCCCTAGTCCTGCTGCAGTCAGGAAAGCCTAAGGGCATACATCACCTCATGTATAGATTGTTCTGTTTGCTTTTAAACTTGGCAAGCCCTTAAGACTCAGGAATGCACATCCTTGAAAAAAAACAACTATCTATACAGAGTGAGCAATCGTTACATCTGATTAGGAAGCATGAAAAGAAACACACATGTGGTTGACTCTGTTCCTCTGATGTCTGTGGCTTTTTGCTGACAGGAAGGAAATCCTTTCTAAAATTTATTTTTTTAAGAGTTCAAATAGATTTCAAACTATGTGAGCCAAAACTTGCTCTCAGTTATACCCATGTACTCCTATTGACTATCCCATAAGAACACAGGCATGTCTCCAGAGAACAAGATTTTCTTTGTTTTTCTGAAGTATTTTCTAATCTGGGTCAATCTTAAAATAAAATGTCCAGAAGAAATTTCCACCTCCCCAGGTGTTCGTTGAGTGTGAATCTCAGCTGAGTGATCTGTACAAGAATGTCCACAGATATATGGCTCAATGGACTGACATAACATTTTCTGTAGAGTGGAATTATGTTGGCTACACTTTGGACTAGATCTCAAGGTGTTAAGTATGTCTATATTAGGTAGCAAAGAACAACAGACATGCTTGGGAAAGCATCTCTCTAGCAATATGTAACTAGCCTTCTGCCAGGCACAGAAAAGTGTCACCTACATGTATGCTATTGGGTCTGTAAAGACCCAATTTCTGTGCAATTTCAGACTCTTAATAAGCTCTCCTGGTAGAGCAGGTAGAGCACTGCAACACTGCAGCCTGATATTTTCTCACTCCAGAGCTGGCTTATTGTCTTCCATCATGGACACTCATTTGCACTCATAGACATGAGGTAAAGGTGTCCAATGTCTTGAAAATTCCTGCTGTGGTGGTTTTCTGGTATGTAAATTCAGAAGCACAGATCAAAAATATGCCTGAATCACTTA
This sequence comes from Anas acuta, assembly GCF_963932015.1. Taxonomy (NCBI): domain Eukaryota; kingdom Metazoa; phylum Chordata; class Aves; order Anseriformes; family Anatidae; genus Anas; species Anas acuta. Next base: position 105,936,253 of record NC_088981.1, read on the forward strand.
GCCTGACAAGGGCACATGCTTTCTAAAAATCATTTTCCATAGACACTTAGACCTGGATTCATTCCATGCAAATTTAGTCACTTTAGTGAGATGCTTAGGGAAGATCTCCAAGTCAGATTAGAAATTTTTTGGCCTTCTCGAAGTGCTGATTTTTCTCCCTGTGTCTAGTGTTTTCACTCTTAGATCAGGAGTCTCAATTAAGTGTTTAGATTTAGAACTGAGACCAAAGTAGGATCTGTCACCTTTTCCTCTATTTTTAACTCCCTTCAAAATCCAACTTTGGTGCTGAAAGGCTGTTACGAAAAAGTATGACATGACCAGTGATAAATGCATACTTTTCTACAGAACTGGAACCTCATCTGTTAAATATTCCCTGACCTGTATTTATGCAGTTGATTATTTCCCCCTAAGTATGTCATCTTGCACTTGTCTCTGTTAGATAGCATCCTGGGTTTTATCCAGGTTAACCTGCTTGGGAGTGTTGGTAATTTTCCACTAAACATTTCCATAGTGTTTTTATTAACATGAACATCTGTCTTGGGTTAGAGCTAGAAATAACAAAATAGATGAGAGACTCTTTATTTGTGCTAGTCTTCTGCCTGTTTAATTTAGGAATTGAAATGAGTTTTCTCCATTTATTGTATCAAGGTTTGGCATACATGAATGGAACTAAATTGCCTGTTAATACTTAGGTTCAGTAGCCATAATTACCAAGTCTGGCACTTATGCCAAACCTGTGTTATGATTGTAGCTAGAAGTAGCTTGCTGAAGTCAAGAAAGGGGCACAGATATTGATAACACATTGCTCCATCTATCCTTTCACTTCATACAATTGTTACAATTAGTAGATATGTTTGTGAAAAGTCTAAAAATTTGTCTCAACACACAATTTTTTTTTCCAATTTTACTGCACAATAATTTAGCAATTATTTAGTCTAAAACAGAAATAATCAGAACTTAAACAAAACACACTGAATTATACTGCTTAAATTACAGATATACACAGATAATATAGTACAAAATATGTACCAAATACTGGTCGAGAGTAGTGGAAACTACTTCCAGTACAGAAAAAAGGCAATTAGAACTGTTAGCAGATAGTTTCACTTTTTGAGAATTTCATACTCAGATTGACATTTTTGCAGGATAACTCATTATGTTAAACTTGTTTCATTAAGCACTTTAAGGAAATGTCCATTTTCACACTAAGAACATGTGGAATCCCTGGGCCTTTGTGATTTTCAGGTGGAATCCATTCATTTATAAAGTGTTCTATATTATTTCCTTTGGATGTAGATTGTGTTTTTCTTCCTAATTTTCTTTGAGACTATCTTTGCTTTAAAAGAAACATTCCCAAGTGAAAAAAATCACAAATCACCATCCATTTTGGGGTTCATAGTAAGACCCCAAAAGCTTTGTGAGTCAAGACTTTTTTTTGTATATTGCTGCAAATATTTTGCACACAACTCACCTCAACTCACAGTAGTGCTGTAACTTGATTTCTATGGAAAAAGGAAAATAATGAATGACATGCAACAACCTGATCCTCCTATGTCACATTATCTCCCCAAGAGCTTAGTTTGGGCACCACACACTGACTTAGTCAGTAAGCATTTGTGACAGAGCAAACTGATGATGCATTCCCTACCCTTGCTGCAATTTTACTGGCCTTGATGACTATATAGTCCTCATTATTAACATATCATACCCTATACACTGTTGAGTCTCAGAAAGATGCTAAGCAGCTGGAAGCTTGTGCTGGTTGCCAGAAGGGAAACAGGCTCCCACACACAGAGCTTAATGTAACAACAATCCTTACTTATTGGCAAGGAAGTGTGTGTGTGTGATGGCAGTTTAAGAATCTATAAATCCTTCTCATCTTGTGTCAAAAACGTCACTCAGGCTGAAGGCAAAGAGGTAGATCCTGTGCCAGTCCCTGACTTCTGGGGACTTGATTTGGTGAAAGGACCACACTCTTTGCATGTCCTTTCTCTCCTTCTTCATGCTGTGCATCATTTCAGCTGACAGATTTACACAGGAAACCTGGCTCAGCAAGGCCTGCCGTAGTTGGTGGCAAACAAGAATATGAGGGAATTAACTTCTGGCCTGCTGACAGTGGCTAAATCTGCCAAAGCAGAGCTGGGTAATTTGGTTTCTTTCTTTTGTTGATTTTGTGCCAGCCCACAAGAGAGGATTAAGCAGCTAAATTCTGCATGGAGAACTCTACCCCTTTCGCTCAAATCCTATTGTCTTGATAGAATGACAGTAGCTAGTTGTGCCAATCTTTAACATCTTGCTGGCATTTCCCCAGAACATATCAGCTTTTGGTCCCTGAAAAGAGGGATTTGTTAAAGAACTAATGTTAAAAAGAAATAAAGAAGGACAGAAGAGGATGAGAAGCCATGGTGTAAAAGTTTTGCCTTGTATTAATTAAAGGAACAAAGTTCTCTAATCCTAGTGGAGAATCCACAATGAAACATGGTTAAGTCCCTAACTCTCCTGTCATTGTAACACATTAAGAGAGCTCATTCCCTGTTATCCACAGTATTTGTTTAATGTAGGAGCTATTCTCTATTGATTTCTGAGAAGCTCTGTATTCATTTCACTCATTAACTTTGGGAAGACAACACCAAAATATAAGGTCTTCATTTTTGCTATTAGTAGATTATATTTATGTCACAAATAAATTAAGGATGAACCATTTTTTATTTATTTATCTATTTAATTATCTATCTATTTATTCATTTATTTATTTATTTACTTATTTTTCCAAAGCATCAAATAACCCCAGACCTTTTCTGAAACTCAGATAAGCTAGGGAAAGTGGGAGTAAGGGGAGTGAGGTTTTTGATTTTCCATTTCAAAGCCAACATTCTTTAAAAAGACTTAAGTGTAATGTGCTTTCAGACTGAAACCATTGTAGCTTTTAAGAGGAAGATTGGTCTTCTCATCTAACTTCTTGTATTGAACAGACCAGAGGATTTCATCCAGAGATTCCTGACAAAGTCATATCAAAGAGTAAAGAAAAGCTTCCAGAAAGATAGGCAGCTTCAGGATGTGGTCTTCAATGGACACAGGAATTTTGCAGTCAGGATTAGATATACTTCTGAAGGGCAGGAAGGACTGGATTTACTCCTATACAGTCTGGCAGTTTGAACATTTGAACTTGAAGTTTGTAAACATATTTGAGTACTAATTTTGATGTAAAACTCCAATGAATTTTAGTTTACTTTTTAAAAATAGCACAGTGCCTGTGAATGAAAACTCTGAAGTGAGAAGTGAGGAAACAACTAGCTCTTTCACTAAATATTGTATTTAAAATGAGACTACTCTAAGCCAGAGCATTATACAGGAAATAAAAAATGCCAATCTGACATCTACACAAGAAAATGTTCTTTGATTAAAGCAAACACATAAAGACAATTCAGAAGGGATACTTTTCTCTATTTCATTTACTATTCTTATTTCAGTGATGTGTTGCTTATCAAGTAAAACATTTAAAAATTGACTAAGCCAAAGCAGACCCAAATCTGTGTTTCACTGATTTGAAACTTAATTCATTTTCAGCATTTTACAAATGTATGTCTTATTATACAGTTTTAGATATATAAATATGTCTATATATTTGTATTATTCAGAGTTCTGATATTTATGTTTAAGAAGTGCTCTTGCAGGATTTTGAGTTATGCTTTTGCATTTGTAAAATAGCATTTTCAATTTCCATGGAACAGTTCAAGATCTAGTTTTACAAGAGGAGAAGCAAAACAGTTGCAGATGGTTGAAGCAAGGTAGTAAGTGAGGTAGATTAATGTATCACTGATAAAATCCCAGTCCACTTAAAGAAAAAAATATATTTTTAAAATATTTTTAGAATAAATATATATATTTATTTAAGATTTGGACAGTGTTTCTCAGCACTTTTATTTACATTTTTCCTTTCTTTTGTAATGATATTATTTTTCAATATTAACCAATATCAGAACCACAAGGAATGTTGTTCTGTAACAGCAAAAGATCATGACAAAACAAACTAGTGATACTGTCATCTAATCTTGGTTTTGAAAATATGAACACTTTTGCCACTTTTTTTTTTTTTTTTTTTTATTATAAGTCCTCATCAGAATATCAGCAGAAAGATACAAGATCCTTGTATCGTGATGACACTCTGGTACATTTTTAAGATGCTAATGTGAGTCTGAGTTCTTACTTTTACTGAAAACAATAAGTCAGGTTGAAAAAAGTTATGATGAATCAACACTAAGGTGTGAAGGATGCTTTTCTCAAAAGATTTCAAAAACAATGTAACTGCTAAATAAAGACCTTAAAAACATTTTTTAAGCCTTTCATGTATATGAACTTGAAAGAAACTATATTTCAAGTACCATCCAATTTTTAGTACAATGCAATTCTCTTTTCTTGAAATGACTCTTAAATTAAGCTTAATATTTCTTCATCTGGGGAAAGTTTTTTGTTTGTTTGTTTTTGATGTTTGTTTTTTTTTAATTTTCATGGACTATTATTACTCTAACATTACTGATGTGAATTAGATTATGACTATTTAAAGTAATACATATGAGTATTTTCAAAGTTGTTGCAAAAAATTTACAGTTTTGTGCTGACTGATAGAATGAAGTGAATGTTTTTTTAACTATATTTCAGCTGAAGGTAATTCACACAAAAGCATTCATTATAAGACTAAAAGCTAAAAAACTTGTGTAGAAAGGTGTCTTTTTGTTTCCATGTAGGAAAACTGAGTTCTGCCATACAATTATTGTGATGTAACAATACCATTACTTTTTATTTTTTTATGTTAAACATTCTGGAAATTTTCTGTGATTAGATTTTGTAAACTATGTTCATCTGGTCCTGTATTTGAACATTTCTAGTGAAGATAATTTTAAAATAAATATAACAGCCTATTGGAATCAGGTTATCCTGAACAACAATAGATGCAGATTCAGCAAGAATGGAAGGACTAGATGGGAAATACAAGAACACGGCAGGAGATGAGGACATATCTCTTTTGGTAGTTCCTAATCTAGTAGGTTTAACTTCATGGCATCTGAAGTGGTTGCAATAAACTAGAAGAATCGAGAATGTATTTCACAGGGACAGTATGAACATAAGCAGAATTTGTGAAGTGGCCCAGAAAGGAGAAGTAAAAGGAAGAAGAAAGTTCTTTTTTTTTTTTTTTTTCTTTTTTTCTGAGAGTTCCTGCATATAGTAAACACCTCAGGAAGAGTGCAATAAGATTCACTTACGAGACTCATTATCAACAAGTTGAATGTACATTCTAAGATTAAAGAACTGCTGGTGACTTGGGAAGGGAAGGGAAATATAGTAAGTCATATGAACAAACCCTATCATTTCAGATGCTATTTGTCTCCTGAGGACAAAAATATCAAGACATCTGTTGCTCTTAGCTCAATCCATGTTAGCCAAATTAGGATGTGGAAAAATCATCTTGTATGTATATATATGTTATATGTATATTTACACACACCCACTCACACACACATATATATAAATAAATCTTTAAGCCTTTCTGTGGTATATCATCCTTTTCAGGATGCTAGAAATTCAATTGCTTTGAAGAATTAAATGAAATATTAAACTATCCATTCTGGGGGCATGGATGGATTGACACTCTGCAATGGCATTTGAATTACCCACTTTGCCATCTCTGGCAAATGTTTCCAATTTTTTTCCTGACCTACCCTTAGGCTGATAAGAAAAGATAACATGAACTTAAGAGCCATGGTAAATTAGTTTATCATCACTACTAACACTACCCTCAAACAGTCCAGGAAGCCTTCCAGCAAGGATTAAGAGTATAATAAAGTTGCATCTAACATTTCTTGTGTTCATTTATCTAGAATGTTTGCTGGCAATGTTGAGTGTATTTTATTAAATGTATCTGCACAATAACCTTGAAGGACTAAAGCTTAAGCCTATTAAATTACTAAACATCCAAGTTCCATGGTGAATTTAAGAGGCTTGGTTCTGTTTGGAGGGATACAGTCATGGATTATCAGCTGCATAGATTATAAACTCACTATTGCTCATTCATGCAAACTCTGGTTTGAATAATCATGCCTAACTTCAAAACCTATCAGAAACTCCCTTTATCTGAAAATGTGAACAAGAGGTCTGTGAGAATGGTATTCAGAGGGCTTCCTGTTGCAGCTGAACTGATAATGTTGTAAGGAAAAGGATCATTCTGTTTATTTGTGGAATAGTAATATCATACCACAAATTATATCAACCAGACTGTGACAATTGTTGGGCAGTATTTTCATCCTTGTAGTGGTCCAAATCCTCTGTGATTGTCATACAACATCTTAGGTGCAATTCAATGGAAATGTATACGTATTCGGCAGCTGTATTTTACAGAAGGGGAATATGAGGCTGTGCTATCAAATGATGATTTCAAGGCATTTCAAGGAAATGCCAAAGACATGAAACTCTTGTTCAAGCTTCATGCTTATTTTCATTTATTTCTTTAGTTGACCTCATTGTTTATAACATTATAAGGAAAACAAAACAAAACAAAACAACAACAACAACAAAACCACAACTAAACCCACACAAAACATTTTCTTGTTCACATTCAAAAGCTTGCTAAAACACTTATTACCTTGTCAGATGTAGACACTCTGGGTTTGATCATGAAATAGCAGAGATTCCCACTAACTGCTAATTTCAGTTCTAGGAATTAAGAAGAATTTGCTAGAAGAAATGCATAGTTAATCTTTTACCAAATCAAATCACAGCCTTTCTTTCTCCATTTATTCTTTACCATTAACTGTCATGAAAAATCCAAAGAAAATGTTTTACTTGTTATTCCTTAGGGGAAAAAACAAACAAACAAACAACAACACACACACACACACAAAGCAACTTAAGAAGTATTAATAGCCAAATGGACATAATTTAAAGGAGAATTAGGAAAGGAAGTGTGGAGCTAATCATTACATTACAGAAAACTGGTATCTCTGTACCTTTTATGACCAAAAGGTTAAATATAGTCTGTTTCTTCATCAGTAACTCATGTGAAAACTGAATGTAAAGACAGAATTTCTTATAGGAAATATCAAGTCATCCAGAAGAAAGTAAGATTGTCATTTTCAGTGTCCATATGTTAGGTGCAGAGGAGATGGTTCTACAGTCATGCTGCTTTCTCTGGGGAAGTGTGAGTGGACCCCAGGCAGAGGACTAAAGACTAGTCCTTAACTCCACTTCCTCTCAGGCTTTAGCCACCATTCACTGAAAAGATCTTTCCCTAGACTGACAAGCCTGTTGACAAAGATGTTCTTGACCCCTTTTGTCTGATACAGCCCCTCGTTCCTAGCAGTCTTCATTTCTCAAAGAGGATACAGTTCAAGTATGATAGAACTTAGGTCATATGGGTAAACTATTTATTCAATAATCTAGTATTTCAGTGTGTATAGCTCTAGAATTGAATAACATTGTTTAACAGTTTGGTTCTCCTCAGGCTTTTAGCTCACTATCAGAACAGATTGTTTTTACTATAAAATAATAAAAGACAATACACATATTTGCTATTTCTTTCTGAAGATGTTAAAACAAATAACAAACTTTTCATCTAACCATCCTGAATACTATATACTATCAAACAAGCTAATATTTGTATTACAATTCTGACAAAGATTTATTTATTTATTTTTCTCTAGTGATTCCTGCTGCCCTCAATTTATTCAAATATGAAGATAGAATAGGATTGGACTCTTCAGCATAGAATCAGGCAATGTTCTTCAAGCATTATTCTCCCTGCAGTTTTTCAATATTATGTACCAGATTCTCAAAGCCGATAGATACAAATGCTTGAATTCTGTAGTTTTCTTAGTTTCCTAGAAAAATGCATTCAGACATCTTCCTAATTCTGTACTAGTCTTATAGCTTTGGAGTTACCATGGAACACTGGCCTTGAGTGTTTTACTCCCTTATGTTCATTAACATATCTTCAATTTATGAGCCATGTCATGTTAGTAAATTGAGGACCCCTTCATAAGAAATATTCAAAGGACATTTTGAAGGACTGCATTTGCCTTGGAAATGTTGGCATCTGAATGATTTGAAAAGTCTGGTCCATTTAGAATAATCTTTGGGAACTTCCTTTCCTTTTATGAAGGTAAATCAGGAATAATTTAAAAGTAAAGTACCTTTAGAAAATTCAAGTCATATGCTTTCATCTTCACGACCTCATAATTAACTTTCCATTGTGAGATCTCCTCAGGTTATAGCTACTGATTAAGAGGGGAAGGGTTGAGGAGAAAGTGAAGGGCAGGGAATTACATGCTCCCTTTCCTTTTACAGGCACTTCCTTTACAGCAGGTATGATAAATACCAACCTTTATTCATGTTACAGATCTGAATTGGTGCCATATGATGATGAATTCTGATACAAAGACAAGGCAGGACCTGATTAAGAGTTGTAAAAAAATGTATGTCTGGAGACAGATGGAGAGAGAGAACTTGAAATTGGAAGATGGCAGGGACAGCTGACAGCATTATGTTTGTAATGAAGAGGGAAAAAGGAAAAGTTTTTGGGGAGTGGGGGAAAGAGATAGAGAGAAAGAAAAACTTCTCTTAGCCCTCTGACACCCACACTTCAATCTGGGAAAAACAAACAAACAAACAAACAAACAAACAAAAGTAAAAAAAAAAAAAAGTAAAGCTTGTTTTGATCCTTTTCTATAGTTCTGTGTAATGTAACAGAGATGAATCACATGCAGGAAGCTGTTTTGACTTCCAGCACATCAACATATCCATTTGCCTTTGCAAGGTATATATTTTGAAGGAAACACTGAAAGAAACATATTCAGCTCTATTTATGTAGATGTAGCTCTTTCTCAAAATTTTTTTACTCCATCAGAACTCCTATAAACATATATAAGAGCTTTCCTAGGTAAATTCTAAGGCTTTGAACTGAAATATCTCCTGCCAACATTCTGAAACACCTAAGAAACTCATATTGGCTCAGACACAGCCTGAAGGAAAGATTACTGTAGAAGTTCTCTTAAAATAAAGGCAATCACAGAGTCATTTAGGTTGGAAGAGACCTCCAAGATCCAACCTCTGACCCAACACTAACAAGTTCTCCACTAAACAATATCACTAAGCTCTGCATCTAAACGTCTTTTGAAGACCTTCAGGGATGGTGACTCAACCACTTCCCTGAGCAGCCCATTCTAATGCCTAAAAACCCCTTCAGTAAAGAAGTTCTTCCTAATATCCAACCTAACCATTCCCTGGTGCAATTTTAGCCCATTCCTCCCTGTCCTGTCACCAGGCCCAACCCCCACCTCACTACAGCCTCTTTTAAGGTACCTGTAGAGTGCATAGAATCATGGAATGGTTTGAGTTAGAATTAACCATTAAAGATCATCTGGTTCCACCCCACTGCCATAGGTGGGGATATTTTGATAGGTCAGGTTGCTCAAAGTCCATCCAACTTGACTATGAAGACTTCCAAGGACGGGGAATCCACAACTTCATTGTTCCAGTGTCCAGCCACCCTAATAGTAAATAATTATTCTTTCTATCTAATCTAAATATACTTTTAGTTTTAAATTGTTACCCCTTGTCCTATCACTATACACACCTACAGAGTCTCTCCCCAGGTTTCTTGTATGCCCCCCTTAGATACTGGAAGGCCATAATAAGGTCTCCCTGAAGATCTCTCTTCTTCAGGTTAAATAACCACAAATATCTCACACTTTCTTCATAGGAGAGGTGTTCCAGCCCTTTGATAGTTTTTGTGGCCTTCGTCTGAAGCCACTATAATAGGTCTGTCAAAACTTAGAGACTTATCCTTGCAGTTTTCTGTTTTTCTGGTTTTCTTTTTGTCCGTTGTGGGTTTTGTTGCTGTTCAGTTTTTCTCTCCTGAGGATAGCATCGTAATGTTGATAAAAACATAAAATTAAAATTTATGTCATGTCCTCAGTATTGTCTCATTACTAAACAGTAAGGGGCTGGAGTTTCCCCCAAACCCTATGTTAAGCAAAGGAGTAAATGCAAACATGGGTACCTTTGGTTACAAAGCTATAAAGTAAGAATATTGTCTTTAGAATAAGTAAGGGTTTGTTCATGTGATTTACAGCCATGTGGTTCTAGGAGGATTGGTATTCTACTGAAGCATTTTAGGCATATTAAGTAATTATATTTAAAAATAAACAAGGAAGCATTCGGGTATCCTAATAGTTCAGTAACAGAAAAAAAAAAAACACAAACAAACAAAAAAAACAGACCAGAAACTCCTTCAGTTTTGCTGGTTAACCTCATTCTGCCTTTCAGTTACTATCTACTCTTTATTTTCAATGGTTGAGAAAAATCTTGAAGCAGATAAATTTTCACCAAAATGAAATTAATTTTATCTTTACTGCAATGTGTTCTGTATAAAACTTTTCAAGGCAGCTAGATACATAATTGAATTGCCTGCAAAGCTTGATGCATCAAATTTCTTCTGAGAGCATTTTGGAAAAATTATTAAATTTTAAAGATTTTCTTTTCAATACTTCTGTCATTTCATTCCCTGCTGTTTCATACCAAGGTACTGTAATCAATAGACATGAATAAAAGAGCAACCATAAAGATGATTAAAGCTATTGATTCAGGGATTGAATATGCAGCTGGTGACAAGATTAATAGGACTGCAATGCTGATAGCAAATGGTTGTATTTGCTAGCAGGGATATAAGGCCAGTGACAAGACTGTAGCATTCACTATGAGCAATAAACAGAAAACATGTTATACTAACAGTTTTGTTAATGTGAACAAACAGTTTTGTTAACTAGTTTTATTTTATTATTATCCCAGCATTTGGTATAGGTCCTTCATTTAAGTCTTGTTTTTCATCTAATGCTTCTCTTTCAAAAAGGATGCCACAGAGAATACATCAGATACAGTGAATGGATTGAAGAGTCTATTGTAAAAATGGAATTATTATTTATAAATTTTGCCTTGAAGTTATTTACTCTGGCTTTGATAACGTCAGTTGACTTTACTGTCATTACTCTGTTCTTAATTCAAACACCTTTTAATTTATTTGGAAGTAGTAGTAATTCACCACCAGTAGTTGGTGAATTAGGCACTTTCTGTCAACAGGACTCATTTCAATCTCCTTTGCAATGCTGATTCTCTGAATCAACCCAGTGATTATAGTTTAGCACATGGTGACTGTTCTGTGTCTACAGCTTGCATTTTCTGTAAAAGTGGTTCCTAAAAGCCTATTTTTTATTTTAGCCCTGTGCATTCATACACAGTTCATGGATGCTGTCAGGCTGAAGTTCCAGCACTGAGTTTCCATTGCCAGGGATGTCTCCTCATCTTTTCTGTTAGTTAACACAGAAGTCACCATGTGAAACAAAGGTTGTAGCTTTATTTATCAATAAAGGCAGTAGATGTTCAGGTGCTACAGCTTCTGTTAGCAATTATTTGTGAGCATAAGGTGGAAGAGAAGCTGAAAATAATGTTCTTTTTATCTAATCTACAACTTCCCTGTAAGAGCTAACTAAAATAATAATAAAAAATAGTAATATCAGTTTTTAAAGTAAGCCAAGGGAGAACATTAACTCTAAATTATATTACAGGTTTGCCATTGCATTGCTTGGGAAAGGCAGAGAGTTTGCATATGAGATCACAGAGAGTAATGAATCAAGGTTAGAAAAAAACTGTGTGTGTCTAATTCTGTAGATAGACAGATAGGTAGATTTCACAGGATCTCGATTGTTATATTATTTTGTAAAGGTTATTGTAAGATTTCAAAGGAAAATCTCAAACATGCAAACATCTATACACCACTTTACCTGTTTCCTTAGATATATTCTCAATGCATGTTAATAGTCCCATTTAAAACTTCTCATGTTATATATCTAGAAGAATAAAAGGTTGACATTACCTCTTAATGAATAAATAAATAAACAAATAAATCTTCACTAGATTCTTGGAGTGGAACTACAGTTTTTTGAAGGCTGCAATGTCTAAATAGACCACTCCAGGAATGAAGATTTTTTGGCATCTACCTAATTAAGTTAAAAGTTAATAAATTCCCTCGGTTGCTCCTTTCTTCAGGAAGCATGTGAAAAATGCACTGAAGCAAGGAAGTTCAAGGTTTCAGTATCTGCTGCCCTTGGTCTTTCCCAGAAATTCTTTAGCTGATTACATGCTTCTCCTTTCAACAACATAAGCTTTGTATCCCATGTTTTGTAAAGGATCATTTCCCTAACCAGCCTCTCTAAGGCCACTCGTGGTCAGTTAGAAAACTTAGCATCTGGATGTATTTCTGTCACATACATTTAATATGCCCAAGGGAATGAATTTTCCTTTGATTTATTTTAACAAAAGTAATCTTTATAGACATCCTTATGATCTTACTTTTTTTTTTCTTACATACAAGATTTGAAATTCTTTCAGATTTCAGTGCTTCCTTTGCAATTTTTATTTTATTTTGTGAATTAATCCACTTGTCCCTTTTTGTTAGCAATGACAGTCAATGAATAGTAGACATTTCATGTAACTGAACAACAGTGACCTATAAACTGTGTTTACTGTGGCATATTTAGAATGCTATACTTCATAATAAGATTCAAGTTCTGAGTTTATCCTTGTGTCAGCTCTACACTGGCTCAAATCCATTAATTTTGATTAAATTATGCCTTATGCCTAATTTATGTCACTGTAATTGAGGAGGATTAGGGCTTAATTATAATTATACATAATTATCCATGATTATAATAAATGCCAACATTAAGTCAAAATAGTACGGCTAAACTGTTGGGGATCCAAACTGAGATGATGAGTCGCAGTACTTAGAGATGTCAAGCACCTGCAATACACGTTGAAGTTAGAATGGAAACCTGCTTCTAAATGTTGCACTTTGGAATCACAAAATTAGAAGTTCAAAACTGGTACAAACTTTGTGCCATGAAAGGACCACAAAACTATTCAAATGTCTAAAAATTACTCTTGCAACTAAAGGACAGAATGGTTCATTTCTTTTCACCAATATTTTACCTTTAGTGATCATATTTACATACAACCTTAAGAAGAGTGATTAAAAAGAAACCTGAATAAACGTTTTGCAAGGATGCTGCTAACTTATGATTTATATAGTAAAATATGATATAATAGTAGAAAATATAATAGTAAAAAATAAAAGATGATAAGAAGCTGAAAGTGTATAGACTGAGGATGCAAGACAAGTCAATGACATGACTACTATCCTTTATTTAAAATAGAAACGTGAATGCCTTCTATTTCCTCCAGCTAATAAATAATCTACTTTCTAATATATTTCTGGTGGCTTCATATCCATTTAAAATAAAACCTCTTCTGGGTTACCAGGGGTTCATTACCAATTTCAAGAAAAAATCTCATCTTTCTTCTTTTACCACTGAAAAAGAATATGGCATAAAGATTTTGTCCCTGGAAGTATTCCTAAGAAAGTCATCTCTCAAATTTAAAAATTCTTATTATACTTTATTATACTTATTATACTTATTATACTTTATCAGTATAAAGATCATACATTTTTATAATATTGAGAGTTCAATTTTCACTTTGGGACTTACACTGAGTTTTTCTTGTTCTTCAGTTTTTGATGTCATTGCATCAATTGCTTTACCTTTAGAGTTGAATTTGCATAATCACTGCATGATCTGAATTCTCTTGTTTTCACTTCCATCTCCACTTCACTAGAATTCAAATATTTTCATATGCTCTTCTCTTTAATAGTCTGCATCGATATATATATAATATATATATAAAAATATAATTATTTATATATATTTTAAGAAAGGCAATATAGGGACATTTTTCCTAGTCTCTTTCCAAATTAGGGTACTTCCATGTCTCCCTCCCATCACTGTAATAGTATCCAAAGAGGCCCATTAATTAGGATATTAATCCCTGGACTGATTCTTTGTGTCAGGAGGTACCAGGAGGGTTCCCCTAATCACTGAGATGATTAGTGAACTTTTAAGTAAAGGATGCTCTTTGTACACCTCCTTCCTTTTCTTAATACAAGAAATTGTAGTTCAGAGTGATTGCAGTTTGTGTTGCCTATGTAAATTAGCCATAGTCAGGGTACATGTAATGAATGTGGTCCTTCTGGGGACATTTATACTTTTCCAGTCCCTTACTTAAAATTCAGTCCTGAATTGAAACTAGGAACCAATTCTCCTGGGAGCAGCTTTTTCTAAGGAGGATATAGCCATCTATCCTATCACACAGTGATGTTTTCTCTGTGTATGGTCTAGAACAGAAGTATTAAATCCTTGCATGTTCTTTTAGGGTATGATGTCTGAGATCTAGATTACTTTGCAGCTTCCTCAAATTTAGGAAAACTGAACATGGAGTGAAGTGTCTGGGCCACAAAGACAGCTCATATTGAAACCAAACAGTCAACATCAATCTTTCAAATCGGAGAGAAAAGCCCTTAGCTTTGGAATACCTACCCTGATTCTTTCTGTCTATTTTTTATTATTATTTTTATTTTTTGTTTTATTCTTACACTTGGGATATAAAATACAGTTAAAAAAAATCTAATTTATGCACTCCAGAAATGTTTTCAGCAAATTTACATGTTTGCCTTGATCCAAAACATAGAAAGGAAAAACCTCAAAAAAAGTTTGTGGATACATACTTTACTTTTGATTACTTTATCTTTAAATATTGTACTTTATTTTTGATTTTTGTGGTCATTTCAACCTGGAAAATGAATCTTTGAATTAAAAAAAAAAAAAAAAAAAAAGGGGGAAAAAAAAAGAAATGCAATATTTTACACAAGTAATGTTTAATGTTCATATATAAGTTTTTTGTTTTTTAGTATGTGTGTTTTTGTTTTAAGTGTCCATGTGAAATTTTAATTTAAAGGAAAACAAATTTTTAACTGGAATATATTTCACATGTAAATCCCAGGTCTGTCTACCTCAAATATTTTCTTAATTAATATGTGAAAACTGCATTCTTTCCATTGCATTTGAAATTTGTTATCTCCATGAGATATTTTACCTAAGAAGTCTTGATACCTCTTTTTATGTAAACCCTTTAGAGGAAAAAATGTAACTATTTTATTTTTGATTTTTACATACTGTACAATGCTGTATAAACAGTAATGTTTAATTTGTTAACATGGCCATCTCACAGAAAATTATAGCTAGTTTCTAGCGGTAATGAAAAGGTTAATCTTCTAGTAAATTAGATGGATAACAAGGGAAGCCGATTAGGAAAAAGAGGAGCTCAGTCACTGACCTTACAAAGCTTCTTTATCTTTTACATTCATCTTTCAGGCTTGGTCCAACGCTGCAAAATAAAGCCAAAGCTATGGTACAAGTATTGTATTCCTAGAGGAACAACATATTGCTTGTATATGCTTGGATGCTTTTTTTCTGTGAGCTTCTGAATCATATAGAATAAGAACAACTTTATTCATATATTTACCCCTTATTTAACATGCTTACTGAATGGGCATGAATCTTCTTAAAGTATAGAAATACTAAGATGTAGCTGACACAGAATCAGATGAAAATCTTTGCTCCATTTTCCAAAGAAATGGGCAAACATATGGTATGTCATCAGAAAACAAGTTCAGAACACACATTTTGGTAGCTCTGTGAGTTGATACAGCATCATGCCAAAACCCATGAAATAAGAAGTTGTTAAATATTCTGTTTTATAGAAAAATGACTCAGAAACAAACAAACAAACAAACAAAAGACAATAATGCATAAGTGGGATACTCTCCTTGTTAAAAAATTGAACAAATAAAAAAAAAAAAGTCCTGATGAGATATTTGTCCTTTTTTTTTTCTCTCATCACCCTCATTTCTTCATATAATTTTTAATGTATTGTCTTGAGACATATCAGTAAAGCCAGCTGGACTTTGATATTGCCATTTTGGGATGGAAAACTAGTTCTTCAGTGACAAAAGCATTTCACCCATCAATTTGTAATACATTTTTTTTTTTTTTCCCTTCTCCCCTTAAAAACTAAACGTTTCCACTGTTGACATTAGCTCTCTGCATTGTTCAGCTATAACTTGCACTTGCTTCCCCCTTTTCAAAAGCTATTGTATCAAATTGTTGTAGTTATGATCTGATCATAACATCAGCACTGTTTACTGTGTCATTTACATTTTACTAACTGGTAGTTAGCTACATGGGAAGCTAACAAGTCATAACAGTCATAGGGTGAATGCTGCTTGCATGCAGGCTCTACAGTTGCTTGTATCCTGTACAGTTATTCTTCTTAGAAGGAAACTGAAATAATAATAGTAACAATAATAATTGTTATATAATATAATAATAATTATTAATTATAATATAACTGTTATATATTATTATTATTAATAATAATAATAATAAAAAAAACAGAAAAGCAGAAAAAGATGAGAAATTTTTGGAAAAAATCTTGAGGTCAGCTTCTGTTCTATATTCTGTCTTGATGGCCTGTCTCTTTTTTGCTCCCTTGTCTTATTTAATATTAAGGCCAGAGTCTTAAAAACAAAACAAAACAAAACAAAACAAAAGACACCTTACAGATTTCTTCATTAACATTATCCTTTTCTTCTCCTTCAGTCTTCTGTTCATGCATTCTACAATGCATAACTATTATTTAAAAATTTTCTTTAGAACATAAAATGCCCATTACTTTGTATGTATAGGATCTTATGCCTGACTGGGGTCTCTGGGCAATGCTGTAAAATTAATTAACTGCAAAGATAATCCTGATAATTACACTGAGGTTTAGTCAGAATGAATTGCATTTACCCAACATGCCAGGCCATTAATGAGCTGGATTTTCATAATAAAATGATCTCTGTTATATGCCAAGGTTGTTCATAAATGTATGCGCATACTGAAGTCGCAAACTACAAAATTACATATGAAAACTAAGGAAAGAAAAAAAAAATCTTTCTAGAATTACAGTGACTTTTCAGTTCCTCTGAAGTAGCCAACATGCTTGGCTTCCTAACATATCTGGGTAATACTGGGAGGGATGGGGTCATTTCAATTTAACTAAATTTGTTAAATATACGTTGAATCCAGATCTCACACATGGTATTCCCAGCATGCATCTGATGCTGGGAACATCTGATCTGACTCATGAAGACCTGGGCTAGAAACCAATGCTATCTGTGTACAAAGATCAGCACCGTTATTTTTTTTTAGAAGATATCTCAATCAGCAGGGAACACTGCTAACTTTTTTTACTTTTTTTTTTTTTTTTTTTTTTTTTTTTTTCCCCCAACAATGTGCCCTCATTGCTTGTGTGTTTGAATAATCAGACATTTGAGTGATCCTTTCATCTCTTCCAGGGGTTTGCAGGGACCGCTGAACTAGGATGACAGGATTTGGAACCTGAGAGTTGGTGCTCTTTGTTTGTTGTGGCCTATCATCAGTCAATTCCAGTGTGTAGGTTAATAAGGCTTAAACTTTAAAGGAACGGTGAGCACCTGATTGACAAGTCTGTGAATAAAAGTGCAGTGGGAAGTTTTGTGTTTGTGACGTTAGCATTCTGAGACACAACTGAAGTCTAAAATGAGTTGCAATCAGTTATATTAGTGCAGGAAATCTCATTAGATGATTTCATGTCACTTTCTGGGCAACATTTTATGATTTCATATACAAATCTAAAGTAATTCTCATCTGGATGGTGGTTTGCCTTTGTTTAACATTAGAGTTTTTCTGTTGGTTGTTGTTGGATTTTTATTTGTTTATTTATTTTCAAATATAAAGGTGTAGCAGAAATCCAACAGCCACCAGGAACAACATATAATAGCATTGGAAGTCTTACTATTGGGATAAAAATAAGTAATTTGTTCTATACCTACTTAGAGGGTAAAAACAGTGAATAGCACTTCAAGTTTTCCTTAATATGTACCCTTAATATGTACCTCAGACACCTTTTCTTTTTTTTTTAACAAGTAAAAGACAGTGAGTACATACTGTGCTTGAGAAATTATTCTTCTTATAATTTAAAGGAAAGCTATGGGAGTGTGTTGTCCAAATCATAGTAACTTTCAATAGGATCCGTATGCTTTTCATTTGTGTTACTGCTTTGAAAATTAAAGCTTTAGTTGTCTTTTCCTTTGTGTATAATTCTAGAGCTAGTTGAAAATCTTTGAGCTGACTTCCACCAAGCAATGCAATTCCATGAAAACCAAAACACTTTTAAGAAATTAGCAGTGCCAGAAATGCTAATTTTTTTTTTATTACCATTATTTTATTTTTAAACTGGAAAGTCTTTAATAAAGTGTTTCAACTTTATATTATATTTTAGCTATATAACAACATCAATTTGGGAAGGTAAAAAAATACTTTTGATTTGATAATATTAATAGTGTATCACAGGTATAAAACAATATGTTTTATGTAAACCTTAAATGTTCAATAATTAATATTTAATATTACACTAATTGAAAATAATTGAAGTAACAACTCCCTCCCCCCACTCCCCCCCCCCCCCCCCAACACCCCTGAATGTCTGCTCTGCTAAAGACAGGATTTTTTGTTTTGCATCAAAAATATGAGAAAGCATGGAATAGTATAATTCCAGGAACATTTCCTCTTGAAAGGTTATACCTCAGGTAGGTCAAATTGTCTATATCCTTTTGTAATGCAAAATCCAATGTTCCACACTTTAGAGAATACAAAATGAATTTATACATAAGTAAACGGGGCTGGTTGGGGATTTCTTACCAAAATGACTGTCAGAATTTGATTTTCTATAAGATTGTGCCATTTTGACAACATTTTCAATCAGATAGGTTTCTCAGACACATGTTGGGATTTAGTGCCAAAACCAGGAGGAAAAAGTCTTCAGAGTACATATGGAATACCAAGTTCCAGTGCCAAAAAATATGGAATGGGTCTGATTTCAAAGTGTTTCCTTGACTTTTCTTATTATATGGCGTGTATATAACTGCAGGACAAATGGGAAGCTACTTCTAAATGTTTAGAATAGAATGGTGTTTTGTCTATACATATTGAACACTGTTGAGCTCAATGAAACCAACAGATCAACTGAAACTAGAACATTGCAGCTGTTGTGGATAACATCTTCTTGCATATATTGTCTTCTGGACAAGGGAAGAAGGACTGGAGAACGGGATGCTCTCTGTTCTTATGTTATTGTCCATCAAATTCAGTGTATCTATTTGTAAAAAGCCACTGTTTTCTTCCTGTATTACAGAGGTGGAATCTAAGCACTAAGCATCGACTTACTGAATTTTAGGTTTTTGTATCAAGACATTTCAATAACAATTTGGATCAGGCTCACAGTGTATATGCTGTAAAAAGCATATACATCTATTTCTGTCCAGGACAACTTTAACAGAAATATAGTAACATTAACTGAATTTCAGACATAACACCTCATCCCCCCAATGGCTTACTGTCAACAGAAGGCATGAAGATTGTCCAACCTAGAGTGTCCCAGAGCTGTGATGAAACATTTTTTTTTATGTAATGCATGAGTTATAGATTCAAACTTCAGAAGAGAATGGGGTTAGGTCCATCACTTCCTGGACAAGTAATCTAACTAGCCTGATGTTATATGAAGGGTTAAGAAAACACTCATTTAGATGTATGATGGCATTGAAATCTGTTAATACAAAATCCTCTATCCTACTGATTGGCATCAATCATTTGAACCAGAGACTGGTTCTGCTGTAGGGTCAGTTGATCAGTTTTCCCATGGGGACCAACCCATGCAGATCCTGTTAGGAAAGAAAGCCTGTTGTTTCAGTAAGGTAGAGAATAGCTGTTGCAATTAATCATTTAACATTCTGTATGTATATGGTGTACAAAGTTATATTAAGTTCCTTGTATTTGTCCAAAGCTATGAAGATGTGTTCATGCTCCTCTTTCAAATCACAAGTATTATAGGAAACAATGGGCTGTTACCCTGTCCTTTAGATGGCTTTTTAACAGAATGAGGACTATTTGACTACACACCTCTGAACAGAAGAGGGTTCCATATTTTTTTTCTGAGTGAACATAAACACGTAATTTTCAGCCTCATTCAGGAACTTCATCACTAGAGATTGCATGACAGGAGCTCAGATGTGGCCCTGCTTCTAGATGTAATATTAGCTGCCACAAGCTCCACTCTGCATGTAGGATATTTGGATGAATTTTCATGGGTGCCTTACTCTCTCCATCACATATGTTTTGCCTTAGCCTAATCTAAGTGGTCTCAATCACCCTGATAGTGAGTGTCTGGAGCTGACTATTAAAGATGGCACAGAAATATTCAAGAGCCTCATTCCAGACAAAATCTGCTTCTGGTCACCTGCCACATGGACATTTCAGCTGTACTTGAACCACTTGCAAAAATGATTTGTCATCAACAGTTCCTCCTCTTCTTGTTACTCCCTTCCAACCCCCCCCCTCCCCTGCCCCCCAACAATTTGGAAAACTGTTTATAACAAAGCACCCAAGGTAACATCATTTCTCAAGAAAACATTTCTTGCTATTTCTTATTGAGGAAATGAAATCACATTATTTCTTCATTTAATAACCATAAATGAGCAGAAGACTCGTAGGGCTGTGGGATACTTAAAATTGATTATACTGAGTTTCTTTGAATCCCCAGGATTCGAAGTCTGGGGCATTCCTCTCACTCTAAATTGGCATGGGCTAGGTTAGGTTATCTGACTGAACCCTGGCACTTGTGCTTGAGAGTCAGTGCCTTTGATTCATGAAATTTTGGCTTGGATACAAGCATCCCTGTTACCCCTTGCACTGAGGATCTGGCACAACCCCTGTTGGTACTTCCATGAGGACATACAATGTTCCAAGCCTCCCCCACTGTGTAGACAATTCCTTAGCGGGATAGGCTTTCCAAACACATTGTTTCAAAGAAATGAATCACTCATTCGTGAAAAATGAAAAAAAAAAAAAGAGCACAAATACCATCAAAGCAATTTCAGGGGTTTGCCGCCCACATCACTGACATCATGCTGCCAGCTAGAGAGCACTGAATAGGGCTCCTTACAGAGTCCATCAATGCCACTCTTTAAATGGCAATTGCCTGAAGGGTTGCTGGTTTGTGATATGAGGTACTTCTTCCTTAGCAGGAGAAAGGCAGCAGAGGCTTGGATTTTAGCGTAAGCCCCCTCAGATGGCAACAAAACACAGTTGCTTGGCTTGCCAGGATGTCTCTGTTTTAAAGGACTCTGCTCTGTTTGTGGAAAGCAATTAATTTAAATTAATTTATACTGAAATATATATATTTTTTTTAAAAAAAGGAAAAACACATGTCTGATCATCAGAAGGAACTTCCTTTATTAAAATGGAGTTTGGTTGGATGAGAGAAGAAAAGAGGGTTTCTTATCATTTATGGACCAATTAAAACAAACCCAAGTGAGGTCTGTCTAAGCTAATTCCAGTGCTGGTATGCTGGGGCGTGTGATACATGGACACACTGAGCTGCCTGGACCCCAGCCAGTTCACATCTGATGCACTGTTCCCACATCAGACAGTGCTGTGCCCAAGCTAATAAGCCCTGCTGAGAAAGTGTAGTGACAGGTCACAGTGGCACAGTGCTGTCTTACATCTACAGTCTGGACTTCATGGCATGAGTTTCCACCGGTTGTGGGATTTCTACATCAAGTCCATTTTATGGCACAGACTAATTTTCAGTAATTCTGTACTTTGAGGTCTTTCACAGCTCTGCATCTGTTTTTACACACTCTTCTGTCTCATAACATCACCTGTCCACTGTTATGCCTGTCACATTTGCTTTTCAGACAAATCACAGAATCACAGAATTTCTAGGTTGGAAGAGACCTCAAGATCATTGAGTCCAACCTCCGACCTAACACTAACAAGTCCTCCACTAAACCATATCGCTAAGCTCTACATCTAAACGTCTTTTAAAGACTTCCAGGGATGGTGACTCCACCACTTCCCTGGGCAGCCTGTTCCAATGCCTAACAACCCTTTCAGTAAAGAAGTTCTTCCTAACATCCAACCTAAAACTCCCCTGGCACAACTTTAGCCCATTCCCCTCGTCCTGTCACCAGGCACGTGGGAGAACAAACCAACCCTCACCTTGCTACAGCCTCCTTTAATGTACTTATAAAAAGCGATAAGGTCACCCCTAAGCCTCCTCTTCTCCAGGCTGAACAAGCCTGGCTCCCTCAGCCGCTCCTCATAAGACTTGTTCTCCAGGCCCCTCACCAGCTTCATTGCCCTTCTCTGGACTCGCTCGAGCACCTCGATATTCTTCTTGTAGCAAGGGGCCCAAAACTGAACACGGTACTTGAGGTGCGGCCTCACCAGAGCCGAGTATAAGAGGGACAATCACTTCCCTAGACCTGCTGGCCACACTGCTTCTTATGCAAGCCAGGATGCTGTTGGCCTTCTTGGCCACCTGAGCACACTGCTGGCTCATATTCAGCCGACTGTCCACCATCACTCCCAGGTCCTTCTCTGCCTAGCAGCTCTCCAACCACTCATCTCCCAGCCTGTAGCTCTGCTTGGGGTTATTGTGCCCCAGGTGCAGGACCCGGCACTTGGCCTTGTTGAACTTCATACAGTTGACCTCAGCCCATTGGTCCAGCCTATCCAAATCCTCCTGCAGAGCCTTCCTACCCTCGAGCAGATTGACACACGCACCTAACTTGGTGTCATCTGCAAACTTACTGAGGGTGCACTCAATGCCCTCATCCAGATCATCGATGAAGATATTAGAGGACTGGCCCCAGTACCGAGCCCTGGGGAACGCCACTAGTGACTGGCCTCCAACTGGATTTGACTCTATTCACCACAAATGGCTCTGAACTTTTCCTGTGGTGGTCCTTGCTCCTGGAACATCCCTCTTGCATTTGTCTATAGGAAGCTGCTTCTCCACACACCAGGTCTGCTGCAATGCTTTACTTCAGCCACTAAAAGCAACCTGGTAGCAAACAACATAAATAGCTGAATTACAATAAAAGAACAAAAAGTACAGCAGCAGAGGTTAAGAAATGGTAGCCTTTATATTATGTATAATGTCATGTTAGCCTCAGTCCCTCCTTGCCTCTAATTACATCTGCACATTAGCTGTTCTGCAGATTTGAAGCAGGGAACACCTACCCTGGTGTGCAGCACAAGGGGACATTGACCTGCCTGGGGATTTTGGGCATTACAGCAATTCCCACAATTAAAAAATAGAAATTAAAACTGTCAGGAATGATCTTTCACTGACCCAAAGTAGATGGATAGAATGATCAATGGTGTCTTTCCCTTTTGTAATGTCTGCCAGACAGTCCAAATTTATAACCAGCATAGGAAAACGGCTGCATATCATAACCATATGGCACTGAGAGTATGCATTATTGTACAGTAGCACTGCACTAATTTAAGGTCTGTCACCACTTCCATTATGGGCCTGTGTTTCCAGCAATAAGGAACTCTCACACAAGCACTTATCCCAAGCTGAATATGATCTCTGCCAGTATGGGTCTTAGATCTATAGTTGCCTTAAACAGTATTTTATTTAAATAGCTTGACAATTTTTTCATTACATAAGTTAAAGAAAGGTTTCATTTTCTCCCTCATGGTTCAAAATTCATTTTATTTAATACAATAAAACACCATGTTTTTGGAAATGGTTAGGCATATTCCATCTGCTATGGACCACATCTCTGATTGAAAGGAGTCATTAAGCATCTGGTGAATTTAAAAGCTACTGTATAGCTATATGTATATAGTTATATTCACATTGAAAAAAAAAACAAAACCCACACCACATTATCCTCCCCTCTCCCCTTTGGAATTGCATACCAAAAAAAGAAGCCATATGTATTTCTGTAGGAACTCAAAGTTTTCCTGAAATTACTCTGCATAAGGCTGGTCAGAGATATTACTATCGTTTGAAAGAAAATGCTATTTATCCTCCACCATAATTAAATCTGTGTCCCTTCTTGCTCATGTCTTAATGCCCCCAGACAGAAGAACTGGCATGTTTCCATCAAATAAGATGCAGCTTTCTGGCACTGTAAATACAGGAGAAAAATCAGCAGTGGATCTACAAAAGTCCTTCAACCTGTCACAGGCAATATGTAAAGGTAGCCCCTGACCAGCCTGAACAGTGGTCAAAGCCATGCCCAGAAAAAAGAAGGCAAGCCTGTGTGACCACCCCCTAACGTCCCAGACACCAGCTGCCTTCAGCCCAGTGATTTCCTGAACTAGGTGTTATTTCTATGTGTTCTCAATGAATTTCAGTTCTGTGAGAACTGAAAGCCATGCAAGATTGGAACAACCAGACTCATTCCTTTTTTTATGGAATACATGTTTTTTGTTAGTATAACTGGATGTTGGCCTGTGAGTTCAGTCTGCTGCTGCAATGTGAACAACACAGATGATGGCATTACTTGGCAAGAATTTTCCATATCCCTGAGATGATTTGTTCTGATGGTCAGGGTCATTTTCCTCTGAGTCGAAACCTTATCTCCTGAGGGAGCTGCCTGATTATTAGTGACCTCCGACCTTCCTCCTCCTCCTCTCCCACCCTCAAAAAAAAAAAAAAAAAAAAAGCATCAGAGGAGGTACCAGATTGGAGTATCTTTCTCACCAGAGAACAAGAGAACACAGGGGAATTGTCTATATGACCCCAAGTCTATGCAGAAATACCCTTGGGCTACATCCACATGAGCCAGTAAAGAAGATCAATAGGAACGAATCTGTAGGAGAGAAATATTTGGTGCTGAGGCCCCACATCCAGACTTTACAGTACTTGGGAGAGGAAGGGAGAAGGGTTACATCAGCTTCACTGTGGTCTGATCCTGTGTCCTGATCTCCCCTTGGAGCTGCAGTGCACTGGCTGGGCTGCTGGAGCATGTCTTCCCATTCATTACCATCCAGGAGGAATCTAGCACCTGCTCGCCAAGACTACCCCAAAATGCAAAACAAAGCACACAAAACTGGGACAATCCAGGTATCTATCCACTCTTGACCCCTAAATTAAGCACCAATGCAGATATAGCCAAACAGATGAAGGGAACAGCCTGGAAATAGAGTCTAACCAGGCAGAAAAAGCACCCATGCTGATTTACCTGAGCTACATCACAGGGACCCAGCCCTATACAGCTTTCCACCATGCAGAAATACAGGAAGTGACAGCAGCTCTGCTCTCTTTCTCTTCTGCTGTTAAAGAAAGTGATTGCACCACCTCAGCTGGCAAAAACTGGTAGAATTTCATCAAAGTCAACAGTGTCCACCTGAGGCTGAATATCTGGTCTCTTCTTATTCATTGAAAGGAAAAAGCTGAAAGATTTTTAGCAAAAATGATGTGAAGGTCTACATGCAGAAAGATTTCTTCAAGGAACCACAGCAAGATCACTGATAGTTTTTTGTTTGTTTGTTTGTGGCTTTGACTGTCCTGATGAAACAGAAGAGTTAAGGAAGGAGAAGAGCTAAATATAGTCAGCAATAAGAAACGGAGAGATAATTATCTGAAAGATCTGATTGTACATCACCATAACCATGAAATTTCACTATACATAGAGCTGAATTCTACATTTCACTTTACTTCTGCTAAACATCTCCCTGCAGTGAAGTTGAGAAGGTTTAATCTCTCCTTCTGTTCCACTTTTAAGAAGTGAATCAAACAGCATAAGTTATCAAAGATACAAACCTGACCCCCTGCAACTATATTACAATGTAGCACCACCTTCTGGCTATTGAGAAACTGTTAGTGGCTACTTTACCTTTTTCCTTTTTAATGGGCATCTGTTTCTTAATTCCTTTGTTGCAATTTAAAATGAAAATATGGTAATTAGTTTTCATGGCTGCAGCTATTATAGCTATAGATGTTCTTAATAACAGCTGCTATTTTTCAAATAGTGCAGGGATTTCTAACACGGAGCAGTTGGAATTGTGCATCTCTGCCTTCACTGAAGGAGCAATGTTCATTTTTATGATCCGTAATCACATGCTGGTCCTGGGAAACATGCCACAAGGACCCATGTATGTAAGTAGTGGCAGCTGAAAGTGCATAATTCATGAGGGAAACATCAGGATTGGAGGAAACGGCATAAATAGATGATTGACTTGACACATCTTATATTTTTTCCAAGATTAATTTCCTTTTAAAGATGTGAGTTGCTTTTTAAAAAGAGATGTGTAGACTGCCAAGTTATAAGGTTCTCTAGGTCACTAACTTGTTTCTCTGAAAGCAAAGGTATTCTTGTGTTTTCATTTTAATTTATTTAGATTTTTTTTTTTTTTCTTTTTACAGTATGTGGTCTTTGTTCTACCTGGCCTTTACTTCTCCACAATTTTATTCAAACATATTGTAGTTCCACTTTGAAACAGAAAGGGCAGTCATAACAACTTCATCTCAGAAGGAAATCCCATAAATACTCCAATTGCTGTTGATTTTAATATGGTTTATTAACCTTTGATTCAGTTTAGATAGGTCTCTGGGCACAAAAGAAACATATTGTGTATTTCAGCTAAGGCTTCATTTGACACAAATCTGTATGAGGGTTAATGTTAAAAGAAATGCTACAAATGGAGAGACATTAGATGCTGCCCATATTTCTGATGGAATAAAGAAAAAAACAAAAACCATAAAAACAAACAAAACAAAACAATACAACAACAACAACAACGACAAAAAAAACACTTATAAAGGCAACTTTAGTCACAACCAGTCTCAAAGAACATTTTGTAGAAATATCACAAACAACAATGTTCTCAGGGTATTTCTACTGGAAATAATGTGAGAAAGAACATTCTCACATTACTTCCAGTCAAAAAGCCATAAAAATGCACAGTTGATCGCAAGCATTCTCATAGCATGTTAACAGGAAAGACCTCAAGAAAACATTTTCTCATGACATTTCCTCTGGAAGAGGGTGGAGCTGGAGAGCACTGCCCTCCTCCACTCCTACCACCATGGGAATGTCTCAGGGGTGAGCTCTCCAGTGAGATTTGCAGGGGAAGGATCACAGGGGACACAGAGAGGCAGGAAATCTGATGGCTTTCCCTCCATGATGAGAGCAGTTGCAACAGAGGAAAGACTTCTCCATTCAAGAGAAATCTCTAGAAGGATAGTTGTGATAATTCATAGCTCTGCATAACTCAGTATTTTCAATACTTCCCATCAAAGCATACACATGAGATAGAAAGAAGGAAGAGAAAGACATTTTGATATGTATTATTTTCAAAAGATTTTATGCACAGACAATCTGGGTTTTGTTTGTTTGCCTGCTTGTTTGTTTTTATTTTCCTGATGTTTTTGGGTGTGGAATCAGGTCTTCTGCACGAGGTCACCCTGACTGAAAAAAATGAAGTATCAGCTTACTCAGAGAAGAGAAAGAAAGTCCCTGCTGGGATAGAGATATGTCACAAGACATCCAAGATAACTTGCCTGCTCTGCTATATCATTGACTGAGTAAATCCACAGTTCCCAGACTCCTGTAGTTCTCTGGGGTTTTACAGAGTCAGTGATCCTCATTTCCAGTGACTCTGAGTTTTCAATATGTGGCACAGGCAGAAATAGTTCCAGCTCTTTTTTCCCATCCAGCTGTTGTACAGCTATCTTGTTGAATAGCAGGTCATCATTACTACTTACTCTGCTAGATAGTTTCTACATGTTTTAAGTTAATAGGAAAATACCTTTCCACTTTAGAATTCTCTTAACATAATAAGAATGTAGACACATCTGAAGTGTTCTAACAGACACTGGCCACAGATACACTACTCAGATGAAAGTAGTGTTTCCTGTAAGCGACAGACTCAGACGACTTACTTGGAATAAAATCTTATCCTAATACCTAATATTAAATATAGCTGAGAGCTGCAGGAAGAACAGGATCTCTATGAACTACATGGACAGCTTTTCCGTATCAAAAGACCTTTGAGAACCTAAGATAGAAAAATGAAAGGTTTATCCATTCTATACATATATTGATGCATATACATATATCAATTGATACTTACACTGAGGTAATATAATATTTTATTATGAATAAATTGAGCCATTAATAATATAATAGTGATCTAAGATGTTGGTTCACAATATACACATATTGTATCAATTTTCAGATTTACATTATCTTACAAGTGATTTATCCTGCCTGGCAAGAAATGAATATTCAATTTGAAACATGGCAAATACATTTACCATGCAGCTTAGCATCTCCTAAAACCTGAAAAATGTGGTATTTAGTGTTATTAATAAAACAGGAATTTTCCATACCTAATTCTCTATACCTATGAATTTAGCCCTAGCCCTTGTACTAGTAAATGTATCACTTTAAAAAGTTACTTTTCTGTTAATATTTCAGATGTTCAACTGCTAAAAATTATTGGCCAGTCCAAGTTCTTTTAGAAATAATGATATTTAACTTATTTGCTGCAGAAATAAAATTCAACTAAGAGTAGAAGTCCATCATGTTAATACTATGTATAGAATGAGGCAGTCCCTGACCACTCAAATTTATAGTCCATACTGTACATATTGAGTGTCAAATGAAACTCCACTCTCTTAGTTTTACAGATGGTGGAAAAATAATAAACAAAAACAAAGAGCTGAGATGTTTTATTAAATCTAATGCAGATTCAGAGATCTGGACTTTGTCCTGCAGAACAGTGGGCCAAGAGCAGTCTTCTTTCCCAGTAAGCATGTGTGACAATTAAAAAAAAAAACCAAAACGTGGGAATATACATATAGTATTCAATGACCTGAAATGTTCTTTATTTGAAAATATTTGAATCCTCAGCAAAATTGTATAAACAAACAAACAAAATAAAACCTTGCTTCAGTTGTCTCTGATTTATTTGCTATTTTCATACTCACATCTTTAAGTATGAACAAACTAAGAGAAATCCTCTCTTCAGTGGCCCTGCACTGCAGTGTGACTTTAGGTACTGCTCCGCTGAACGGCTGGTAATTTGAAATCATTAAATGTCTGAGATAAAAAAAGATCATTAGTAACTGCAACATAATCATATTAATAAGAAATAGAAAGGCATGAGGAAGCTGTTTGGAATTTAACCCAAAGTTCTTGTATGCTATTTCTGCAGTATTTGATGAGCTCTGATTAATAGTATAAAATTATCAAATGGAAAAAAATCCAGCTGGAAATGATGACTGTGGACTCAGCGATGAGTCTTGTAGGAATGTATTGGCTTCATCTTTCCAGGCACAGCAAATATGTGGACTGTGCAGTCAGTGATCTATTGGGGAATTCTTTACCCATTATTTAATTACCTAACTCACCTTGCCACATTATTTAATATTTCAGTTGCTGTTCTTCACACCTTTCATTTGTGGTCACTGAAAAAACTTTTTTTATAACATCTTATGAACCTTTTCCTGTTGGACTCGTTTCTGTAATGAGGATAATTCTTCATGAAATTTTTGACAAGTCTAAATTTTCACTCACCTATTACCTCTCTGACTTCAGAGGGACAGTTCATGGGAACTGTTTCTCCGCAGTGTGCGAGAAGGGTCTGTATCCTGGCAGTGCAGATAGCTTGTCAGGATGTGGCTGCTCTGACATGATTAATACAAGCTCATGTTGCTGAGCAACCTTAATGAAGCTAAGGATAATCAACCCACCACTTTCACAGGTCTCTGGACTTGTACTTCTCCATGTGTTTTCTGTCATCCAAATCCTATGCTGTATGAAGGTACCTGAATTAGCCCAGGAATGTGCCATAACGAAGCCAACAGAGAAAGTTGGAGAAACTGATTAAAGGATTTAAGATTTCAAAGGCCATGATCCATTGGGATTGGTTGTTGAAGAGAGTGAGGGTGTCCAGAGATGGCAAAAGAAAGATCCCTGACCCTCCTGACCCTTTAGTGAAAAGAAGGGATGAGAAGGCAAATGTTGTGTTCATTTGTTTATTTTTCTTTGTGTGATTTAGACAAGGGGAAGGGAATAAAGCTCTCTGGGTGGTCCTGAAGCTATTTTGCCCATGAAACTGGGAGAAGCTTCCCTTCTAAGCATAGTTGTGAACGTTAAAAAAAAATATGATTTAGAGAATAAAGTCTTTCCGTCTGCAAAATAAACATTTGCCTTTACCTTTCTTCCTTGATGATCCATGGTTCTGCTAAAATATCTTCAGTGAATTCAGGAATGCTGGAAAAAGGTCATCCTTCCATATATGTCCAGATCAGAGTGACCCAGCACTGAAAGACAACAAAGAACAGTGACTTCTGGCCTTTCACCATTTTGCCCAGGTATGCTTGTGGTGCACTTGTGGTGCAGTAACCCAATATCCTCTGAATGCTGCTAAAATATATAATCAATACAAAATGCATAAGATTCATTTTCCCTTCCTGTGACTTTTTTGTTCTGTCAGTTACTTTAACTCCAGCATGTGTCTGTGCCTCACTCACCAGAGAGGCAGTAGTATCTCACTGTCCCAGTCCTGCCCAATTATCATTTCCAGGCTCACCTGAGCTCTCCCTTTTTCAGCATTTCCCTCATTCCAGGGCTCTCAGGAAAATCAGAAGCTTCTTATAATGGAAGTAGGTCGTCATCTTTCCCTGGCACAAACACCATCAGGAGTGTGGCAGTACATAGGAACAAGGCCAGCCTGGTGGACACATTACTCACTGTCATGTATAGGACTACCTCTTGTCTACCTCTCACTGATGAAGTCAGTAGCTGCATATATTGGTGGGAATGGCAAGGACAAATGCGGCATGCTCATCCCTGAGATCACTCAGTGGGTACCCTGTAATATATAAATGCTGCATAGCTTGGCTCAGACCTGGCAGACTTTCAAGGGCAAAGATATTCCCCATTAAACCTGTGGGAAAATAGCCATGTGAATTAAGACTTTGATTCCCTGGGGTTCTCACTGTAAATATTCAAGCTCTTGGAGGGAGAGATTGTGGTCCAAATGTGGATGTGTGATAGATATAACAGCATGTTTCCTAAGTAAACTGAGTACTGCAATCCCAAGAAGACAGCCAAGTGGCCCCATGTATTCTACTTCTTCTTGTGCTTGGGCTTCTTATGCTAGACACTGGGAAAACAAAATATTATGTGCAATTTCATCTCTCAAAGGTTTTGGTGTGGGAAACCATGATACTTTGTGAATTATTTTTATTTTTTGTGTATGTGCATGTTATGTATTCTTGAACTCAACGTTCATATTGTGACACGGGAACTTTCACAGTGAAGTATATTCATCGAGATGTGAACCTTGAAATTTCATGTCTCAGATCTTTTTCTGGGGTCTCCTTCAAAAAGAATCTGGAATTGCATAGACTTCAGAACACACATGAAGTGTCATTGTGGCAGTAATCTGAGGCACATTCATTACTTATTTCATCCCATGTAAATCTACTGCTTTTAGAAAATATCACTAATTTACAGTTGGAACAATTTTATTGTTCCACCTGTGCTAAAAGGGTGGCAAAATGGTGAGTAAATAATTTCATGAAGAACCATTATGCTTGGGAGTGTATAAGCACACGATATCTATCAATCACTGTATGCTATAAAATAAAAATCTTGAGCATATAGATCATTATGGCACTCCGTGAAACAGCGTAACCACTGTGGTTGTCTTGGTAGCTGAGTCAATGTTGAGTTTTTCATACCCTCCTGCTGGTGAATAAAATCTTTTCCCAGGAATATAAATATCACATGGCTATGTGTGAAGATGTTGAAATGCCAAAATTTGAGAGTTAATCTGTTTGCAGGAAAGAAAGAGGATTTTTAAACTCATCTGTAGATCATAAAGGACTTTATTTTTTTTATTTTTTTTTTTTTAATAGAATCAAGCAAGTCACTTAATTGCAAAACAAAGGTATTTCATATTGCTTCCTCTCCAAGTAACAGAAACAAAACATCTCAGAATCACTGAATCATAGAATATCTCAAGTTGGAAAGGATCCATAAGGACCATCAAGTTCAACTCCTTGCACTGCACAGGTCTACCCAAAAGTTTAGACCATGTGACTAAGTGCACAGTCCAATTGCTTCTTAAATTTAGACAGGCTTGGTGCAGTGACTACTTCACTGTGGAGCCTGTTCCAGTGTGCAACCACCCTCTTGGTGAAGAACCTCTCTCTGATGTCCAGCCTAAACTTCCCCTGCCACAGCTTAACACCATTCCTGCGGGTCCTATCGCTGGTGATTATGGAGAACAGGTCACCTGCCTCTCCACTCCCCCTCGTGAGGAAGCTGTAGACTGTGTTGAGGTTCCCCCTCAGCCTCCTCTTCTCCAGGCTGAATAGGCCCAGTGACCTCAGCCACTCCTCATTATGTCTTCCCCTCTAGGCCCTTCACCATCTTTGTCGCCCTCCTCTGGACACTTTCCAACAGTTTGATGCCCTTTTTGTACTGTGATGCCTAGAACTGCACACAGTACTCGAGGTGAGGCCGCACCAAAGAATAGAGCAGGACAGTCACTTCCGTCGACCGACTAGCAATCTTGTTCAAGGTTAGGGAGCACACCAACAGAAGAGCTGAGAACAGAGTGCAGGTATTGTGGTTTCCAGTCACCTCAGCAAGGAACAGAGAGGGCAGCTGGTTTCACAATATTGCCTAAACACTGAGAACACATCTGTGAGCTCTGTTTAATTGTAACTGAGATGAGTCATTGACACTTGATTCTCACTTTTCCTAATTCTGGAAGCAAAACTAAATGCTTATTTCAGGCCACTCTTAAAAAGTAGTCTCAAACATAGTAACCATAACTAATTATAAAATGACTTTTTTATTTATTGACAGTTTGCATAGTCCAGAGAAGGATTACTAATATCACAGACCTTTTAACTAGAAAAAAAAACGTGTTCAAGGAAGACAGCTGTTTCAAAGTGTCAGCTGGGAAAAATGCCCCAACCACTCTTATTTGATGAACAAACACACTTTCTTGATTGTCTATGCTCATACCCATCTGTCAGGATGGCATCATGCCCAGGCAGAAGTTGGCCAAAACTTTTGCCTTGGGCACTGACATTGAGTAATAACAGGTTTAGATGGGCACTATGTGTAACACTACATATAAAATGTCTTAACCTTTTATTTTATGCCAAGCATGGCACAGAAGCTTGAAAACAAATATGTCCTTATATATCATTTGGCACTTCTGAGTCCCCCAAAAGTAATATTGGCTGAAAAAGTCCATATTCTGAGGTCACCACTACATCACATACAAGTTGATATCAGGCTCAAAGTGATTACCTTGTTAGAGAAGAATATTGTGGCTGCTGCACACTGTGTGACAAGATGGTCGTAGCCATTACTTGTGAGGACAAATGCTAACTACACAGCAGGGAAATCTACTTTAGAAGCACTGAACCAGCTGCTGTCTCAGGCAAATGGTCTTCATTTCCTGGAAAATGTGCAGTCTACAAAAGGATCAGAAGCTGGTTACTCAGCAGCTGCAGGGATGTGAAAATATGGCGAGACAGTAACCTGAAATTTAGAAAATTGCTACATTTGCACGAGAAACAATTAGAAGACAAAAAAAGGTTGTATAGGTTACCTTCATAGATAGCTTCATTGGGGATGAATTAAAAGCACTCATACTGTAAAAAGAACATATGTAGATGTGAGACCAGTATTTTTTAATATGGAACTCAAAGCCTTTTTCTCTTTCAACAAACTAATGGGAGTAGGATTATTAAGTTTTAAAGCGAGTTTTAATTAAAAGAATAAAAAAAATCTAGAATTAGATAGTTTTGAAATAAGGATTTTGACTCACACTGGATAAGGCAGGGTGAGCTCTTCCCTGCAACTATGCTGTCAGCCCAATGTCATGTGTGATTTGCTGACATACAGCAGATTCTATAGGGAGGAACCCCAGCAGCCTCCTCCTTGTGATGACCTCCTTGCCCAGTTGTCTTCACTTTGTTCTGCTCCGCAGTGCCTTAATCTCCTCTCAAACTGCTGGCTCTTTGCAGGTTGTCACTAGCTTTATTCTTACTCCCTCTTACTTTCTAGAAGTTCATTCTGAATTGTTGTGCCAAGACCTAGCTTTAATAGTCTGGGAACACTTCATAACTTTTAAAGGAGACATAATCTAGACTCTCTACAGAAGCCATAAGAAACATTTTCCTCTTTTGCACTGGATCAATGATCTAGGACAATTCAGAACATGCTATAAGTAGTACACAAATAAAGAAAAGAGAGCGAACATAAACATATTTACTAATTTAGTTAGGTTAGCAAAGCACTCTTCTTTATTCCTGTAGTTCTTGCACAGTTCAGTACATGTGAAGGGAAAATCAGCCTCTGCCATTTTTCCAGGAGTTTCTCTTTAATAATAAATGCTGGAAACTTTATAAAAAAGAGTACCATGATTCCAACTCTAGTTTTTTTTTTGCTATATTTTTATTTAACTTATTTAACATCTCCAAGGTGTATACATACTCTTCACAAAATATGTACGGAAATATTATCTTAATTTTGAACTTCTAAAAAGTACAGTTTGCAGGATGCTTGAGAAACTGATCTGGCAAACTTCTGAGAGAGGAAACAAAAGCTTCAATACAGGCAGTCATATAAAAAAATAATGTTCTTTTAGTTGGAATATTAGTTTTCAAATATTTGATGTAGAGAATTAAAGTTTGAAGCCTCTTATCTAAGTATCAACATGTCATGCTTCTGTTTCTCCTTTAGAAAACAGATCAATAGCACCGATGTTTCTAGAAATAATAATAATAATAATAATAATAATAATTTGTTGTTGTTGTTGTTGTTGTTCTTGATCATAATTGCATGGCCACTATTTTGAAGTCCTTTGTGGATAATTATACCTTTTAAATTAGTGAAGGTGTCAATGTAGTTATTATAGTGTTTCTTTTTGTTTTTTTTTTTCTTTTTTTTTTTTTCTTTTTTCTGTGAACAGCAGAAAACTTTGCTAACCTTTTGTTATATTCAATTGCGCTGTTTGTCTTTCAGACCAAGACACAGTAACTAAATCCAGGAAACTACATTTTTGTGCTAACGTTTTTGTGCTAATGTGAAGTTACACTGAAATCAGTGAGGACTGGATATGTGCAAATGTGTTTGGTTGCTAGGTTGGTCTCAACCTGTTTTGTTTGAAGAAATATTAATATAAGGTAAGAGACAAACAGACAAACAAACAAAAACAACCTTGTTCACCATACTGGTTTGCAAAAGAAAAAAAAAAAAAAGAAACAATAAAACAACCACAAAACTGTTTCAGTTCAGCTGGATTTCTCATAGACTTCTGGAATCCTGATTTCATATGCTGACAGGCACAACACAGTGTTTTACACACTGTTTTGAGAAGTTAATTAAGTAAATCTACTTACTATTTCAGTAAGTAGATTTTCTTATATCACACACCGGTTTCTACTGCCTCTCACTACCTTCTGTATGTATTGCAGGATGTATGTATTACAAAATATATTGTGGTGGATGCCTCATCCCTGGAAGTGTTCAAGGCCAGGCTGATGGGGTTTTGAGCAACCTGGTCTGCTGGAAAGAAGGTGTCCCTGCCCATGGCAGGGGGGTTCGAAATAAATAGTCTTTAAAGTCCCTCTCAACCCAACCCATTCTATGATTCTATGAGATTAGGCTGCATGAAATTCCTTTTATCCTCTCCCAAGCAGGAGTACCACTTGTATAATCACTAATTTACTCTGATACCATTTTTATTTAGTTTTATGTATAAATGTCTGTATATCCCTGTGTAGGTATAAGTGCTGTTACTCTGGGGTGTATAGAGAACAGTTCAATGAAGTAAGCTTTGCATGCAAAGGCAGCTGTGAAATTAGCATTGATCTGTAGTTCTGTAAGCTGTACTAGCTCTGTTTCACAGTTTCAGATTACCCAAAATCTTATTACTCGGTTTCCATGGCAAAATGTTCTGTTAAAAAAATGGCAACCTTGTTTGAGCAGCCTTGCAACAAAAAACACAGTGCGGTAATTTGGTTGCACCTTGGTGTTTCTTATGCAGCAGTCCCATAAAAAATCTCCCATGAGTTCTGACACTTGTGAGGAGTATGTTGCCCTTGCAAAGCTGTAGGCAATGAGCTGAGCTCAGAACCTCTTCAGTGGCCTGACCTTGAACTTCAACAGATACAAAATAGGAGCTGATAGCTGAGCCTGCAGCAACAGATTTGAATCTTCCAGGAGGGTGCTGGCTATGAACAGAATTTTTGAATGCAATTTGTGCACTGGCAGTGCTTGGCTTGCTGAAGATTTTGGATGTTGAAAGAAATAAGTTCATCTTTCTTTTTTGAAATATAATTTACAACAACCTGCTTGAGGTTGGAATTGTGAAGCCAAGGACACTGATTCCAATCAATTGCAGTTTCTTGGATATTAAGAAATTTAGCTTTCTATCAAAGCTGAAATATGCATTTCTACATATATATTCCTTCTTGACATAAAATTTCTGTCATTCCCGATTTTGCAACTGGTTATACAGATATAGATATAGAATGCAGATAATTTCTGTCTTCATAGGTCCCCCTCATGAGTTTCTCTTGAGTTCAGGTGGTCTTTAACTTGTTTCAGTATTGTGTATGGTAACCTAATAAATTGTTGCAGAGATGATTAATGTGCTTCTGACTGTCTTTTTTTCTTTGGTGTTCTTCTTCATTCTTAGCCTCTTAGTTTGCTTTTGTGTCCCATCCTATCGCACTCTTACCTCCATCCCCCCACCCCCATCCTGATGTTGTTGTCCACTTTATTAACTTTCTGGCCACCTGACAACACTTCCTCTTTATTGTTCTTTACCCTCTTGAACTCTGCATTGAGGTTTGCACACACGAACAGTGAGTACAAACAAAGATCAGTATTTTGCACCCTTTATGCTGAGGCCTCCTACCTATCCGCTTAAGTCCACCATAACACAATGAGGAAGCAGACCCAGGGAATACTATTAAGATGTAAGTGAAGTGTCTTAAGCACTTCTTATTGGCCTCCTTTGTGGCTAAATGAATTACATGCGCACTCAGATTTGTTTTTAAGGAGTTGTACAAAGAAGACATCTTCAGCAGACAGTGATTAAATTGGAGTGCATCCTTGGAGTACTTTTGGTTCCAGAATAATTTGCTAAAATGATAAGGCAGTAGTGGTTGCTCATTGTAGAAGACAATAGTCTATTTTTTGTTAGAGAACTATGTATTAATATAGAAATAAGTCTTGTAGCATAGTTGTAGAAACAAACAAATTAAAAAGGTATAATCTTCTAAAATCAGAATACTGACTATAGTCTCCCTGTAACATCAGTCCCATTTCAAGGATATTAAGAAGAACCTTTCAAGAATCTCGGTGATTTATTACATTTTTCTTCACATACAATCCTTTCACTTTATTAAAAATTGAATATGTGGGGCATACAGGCCAGCTGTGTCTCTGAATGGTGGATTTGGATCATGTGGATCCTGCAGCCCCACACCAAGACCTTTCCTATTGCATCCTCTATGCAGCTCCAGCTAAAGTTCACCTCAAGCAGGTAGTGTTCAGATTCTCCCTTTCAAGGCTCCTAATTTTCCACATAGTTTTTATCTGAAACTTGAAATAGCTTTGGGGGGATATTGTCTAGAATTATGCTTATTGATATAGTTGGATTAATGGAGTAAAAAGCTGAGTCCTGCACTAGGCATAATCAAGATACTAATTATTATCATGATTAACACAACTGAAAACAAACAAACAACAAATAAAAAAACACAAAACACTATATATTTAAAAATTGAAATATCATACAGCCAGATAGTGAGAGAAATAAAGTAAAAAACAAACAAACAAAAAAAACCAAAACACAGTTAAACATAAACACAGCAGCTGACAACATTATAAAAACAAAACAAAACAAACAAATGAACAAAAAAACACACAAAATAAAAGAAAAAACAACAATAAAAACAACAAACCAACCAACCAACAACAACAACAAAAAAAACACAACAACCATTCTTTATGGATAAATTTGAGTGTGTGTGCCCACACAAAGATGATACCATACCTCACACAGGACTGTCATTGTCTATTCATTCATAGGGGTAATTATTTTTAATTTTTGTCCCTACTGACCTGTAGGCAGATGGTTAGCATGAATACCATTTTTATCTGGACACCAGATCTGGCCAGACCGCAATCTGTTGGGTTTGATCACTAAACTGGCAGCTGCTTTACAGACCTGCTCTTTTCTCTTTTTGTCTCGGGGGAATGCAGATTGGATGCACTGAATATGAACTTCAGCAAAACATGGAGCTTTTTGTCATTTTCATTTTGCTTTCTTTTTGTGACCATCCGGTAAATGTCAGTACAGTTAAATGCTGATTGAATCAAACAATCCAATTTTATCTACAAAATTATTTTTCACTTACATAAAAAGCAAAAAAGTAAATAGCACTTTAAAGACCAAATATATACATGTATGACAATAAGAAAATATAATTTAATGAATTCTATTATTTTGGAGCCATAAACTTATATATGTACACTATTCTTATTATCTAAAAACTAGAACATTTTGTTGTGGGACATATTTCTGGAAAGGGACCAAAGGACAAAGACTTTATTTAATTGTATGGTTTGCACATGGAAACTTGTATGATCAGTAATACCAAGGATTTTTGTATTACATAATCACACAATTATGCAAAACTAGACAGATTTTTTGTCTCAGCCTTATATCCTTACTCTCACAAAGACTTGAGAATGTGCATAACTTTAAGCATGTGATCAATATCCTTATGTCAAACACATTGTATACACTATGCTTATTATGTTTTTCTAAGCATGTGTGTAAATCTCAATTACAACTGAGTTATTTTTATCTTCTCTAGCTAGCCCTTAGTTCAGCAAAATTATTTAAAGCATAATGGAAGTTTTGTCTAAGTAAAGACTGAAATGTGCACTTCTTTATCTGCTCTCTACTTAGAAGAAATAAAAGAAAAAAAAAATGTTTTAACCATTCTATGTTCCACGTAAAGCTGTCAGAATAGCTTAAATAAATAGTGGCTTGATGTAAAAGGCATCTATTGATCACGGTAAGCGGTTGCTCTCCCTTTGTAAGATGCCAATGATATCAAATTCAGATTTGCTCTACTGCAGCTCTCTTATGGTTGTCAGAGGACAGAGATGCATGTAAATATTTCTCAGAACAGAACAAATTTCACTTGTCAACAGTGGAGTGCCACAAGTAGGATTCTGAGACAAGTTATACAATCTTTTACTACAACTTCCAGTTTTGTTTACAGTTAGGCAACATTTAACTTTATTAAATTATCATTTATCTTACCTTATTTTAAAACAGCTCTGGGGACCAGTGTTATGCACATACAGAGAGAGGCATTAATTAAATACAATTACATGTCATTAAATGCTGCCTGAAAGAGTAACTTCCTTGATACTTTTTTCTTTCCACACCGGTTAATATCCATCTGGAGCCCAAAAAACTATTATCATTTCCCTAGTTTGACTTAGGAAAGGAAGCTAGATTCTTGTCTTGTTCAAGAGACTCCTTTATACATCTTTCATTTAAATACCATAGATTAAAATGTAAAAGCAGCATAAGGAACAGCGCCCTACCAAATCTTTTTTGTGTGTTATAGGCAGCCATGTTTTCACTTAGTATTCCCCCTGATGCTTTCCTGGCCACTTGTACAGCTTCAGTAGGAGGAGCAAAGAAGATGCCAAATTCAGATCTTGCAGTTCCCAGACAATTACTATACTTCCTACAGAAAAGATTATTTTTCCTCTGTTAGACATCTGCCTCAGATGTGGAATCAGTTTGACATAGGCTGGTGAACAAACCAGCTAACAAGAAACTAATGAGTTCAGGTGCCTACCTTGTGAGTTCATGTCCATTGTTTTGTTCTCCTGACTCTCTCTTGGTTTGCTGTTTGTGTCATTTTTGTAAAGAATAACCTCCTTTATTATCAATGGAAAAAAAATGAGGCATTTTTAGAAGCTGTTTTATAACCCATAACTCTTCACTTCTTCTGCAAGTTCACTTCTCTGCAGTCTTATGCCATAAAAGAGAATTAAAGATTCAGCAATGAGATTTCCGCATCCTCACTAACAATCCAGCACAGTTTACTGGGTTGCATTGCAAAAACATGTGTAAATGAAGATGGGAAAAAAATAGATGGCACAAAGGAATTTAAAGCTTCATTAAGTATCATTGTGGTGATTACACAGGGGAGTATGTGCGACAATGATTAATCTTAATGAAAATATTCTCTCCATGATGGTAGGAATACATCCATATGAAAGGTTATTCACAGACCAGTCAAGACAGCACAGACTCATTATGTACTGGAAAGCTAAGCTAAGGCTGTGCATTCAAAGCCATCATCTAGGACAGACCTGTTATGACAGAAGTCTGTCTTTCAAGGGATGGGCTTCAATGCCAAGAGCTTGTGCAGGTGTTGTCAGGGCAGTGTGACTGGGCTGCCCTAGCCAGATGAAGTGGTGTGCACAGACTTAGCAGAAAATGCACAGATACATGCTGCCAAATGCATTGCAGTCACCCCTATCCTGCTAACATAATTTGGCATTAAAAGACAAGAGCCTTTTCCAGCATTTCAGCAAACAGAAATATCTACTGAGACTGGTTTCCTGTGCATGTACAGATAGGCTAGCTGGTGTGTGGTTTACATGTTCAAATGCAACCTGGATGAATCAGTCATCACAGCTGAGACAGGATTGCCCCTTGCTTACGCACCAGCCTCATGCCCAGGACTCAGGGATGTTCAGTAAGTAAGCAGAAAATGTATTAGCACCAGCAAGAATACAAGTCATGTAGAAGATCAAACAGCAGAAGCTTTCAGATTATTCTTTTTTTTTTCAGATTATTCTTTTTTTTTTTTTTTTTTTTTTTTCCCCCAGGGGAAGAAATATCAGTTTACAAACTAGAAAGATTCATTGTCATCTAACATCATAAGCCCTAATATCATAAGCCCTTTGACTGTTTTTGATCTCCAAAATATCCCAAAATGAAAGTCAGCCTAAGACACAGCTCTTGTTTGGGGGTTTTCAACCTGAAAAGCAATATTTTCACAAAGTTTGAAATAATTTCAAGTGAGAAGAGAGAAGATAAAACTGTATTCATCCTTATGTGGATCAGCTATGACTAGCTTCCCTTGTATTGTGGTAATGAACCTTCAGAAATAGTTTACAAAATAGACTTTTCACCTCTTCTCTTCTGTACTCCTTTACTCTTTGCCACCAAATACCCCACGGTCACACTTTCAAACACCAGAATTTTGGATTGTAACCTTATTTATTTATTTATTTATTTTCCCTTTCTGTAGCAGCTCTTAGGTGCTTGCATCACTTTCTGCAAAGCAACCTAAGTCCCCACTCCCCACTCCCTTTTCCTTAGTTGTCCTGTGACATCTTCTAATATGCAAAAATATCCATGGGACCTTTCCTGTTAGATAATGACATCATGTTAGTCATGCTATGTGTACCACACCTCTGTAAACTGACTGGCAGTGACTTCCAGTCTGAAACGTGCATAATGGATCTCATCTCCAGCCCTCATGTGCCTACAGTGTCAATAATTGCCCCTCCTGTCCTGGCCATCTTTTGCATGGCTGATATTTTGCACCAGCTCTCCAGCCAGCCATCGCATGAAAGGAAGGGAGCAGATGAGAAAGAGGGCAGTGTGGGGGTGTTCAGGAGAAAGAGGAAAAGTGTTAAATGGAAATCTGGCTGCTGCAAAATCTCTTGGTACAAAGCCAGCATGGGGTCTGAATCTGTAGTGTGAGAGCTCAACTGTGTCCTCTCTTGCTTCATTACTATTTTATTGATTTCAGAGGGGTATATAAATCCAGGGCAACCTGCCTGCTTTGGCAAAACACAGTGCTGCCAGAGTTAATGTGCTAAAAGAAGGCAAAATTTGGAAGCCAAGCTGAAAAAAAAAATAAAAATCTATACTCTATAATGTACTGTATCTTGTCTAAAAGGACAAAAAGGGTCCATCTCTATTTTAAAATTATATTACATTTTCATTTTGACATTTTCCGTTGGACCTAAGGAAAAGGGGCATGCACAATATAAAACTTCCTTTAAACAGAGAAAGCAGAAACTTGAAACAAAAAGTGTTTGCATAGTTTCCCTAAAAAGCATGTTTTGCTACTTCTAAAATCACTTAGTCCAAGGGAAGCTTATTCTTGCTACTAAAATCAATACTGGAAGAGATCTAGAGGTTTCCCGGATCAGAAATTGATATTATGACCTGGACAATTTTAGAAACCTCATTTCCCAACTCAGAGGCAGCAGCTGAAGAGAGGGTTTCTGCTGTTTTATCACCCTCAGTGGCTCCTGGGACCACTGAGCTCCTATGTCAAGCTAAGAACCCAATTCCCCTGTTGCTCACTGACTTGTGCATCATACTTGTAGTCTGGTCCAAGATACATAAAATAGACTTGACATCCAGATTGCTACAAGAAAGTGAAGGGGCTCTGGCATTTTGACACAGAGTGCTGATAGTATTGTGAACATGTGGGTGAGCTTTCTGTGGAAAGGCATGCAGAATTAGTGGAGTCCTGGTGGCTACTGAATTGGAGGTAACTAGAGAATTTTCCATCGGTCATTAACCTCTGTACCCTCTGCCTTTGCTCCAGATGTTTCTTTTCCTTCTTCAAACTTCTAAGTGAAATAGCAGCATGTGAGAAGTCCTGCAACAAGAGAAACTGGAGAAATCCAACATACACAAAGCATTGTGTTATGTTTGGGCCAGCACTCACATCTCAGCAAATATATGTACATGATTTTTTAAGTATTAGCAATTTTAAGTATTAGCAATGGAGCACAGGCATAGTGCCAGCCCCAGGTGGTTACTCCAGTGCACCTTTTTCCATCAAGACTTAAACTGTTGCTTCAGAAGACCTAGTAAAGTCATCTAGCAGGCATACATAGGGAAGGGAAGGGAAGGGAAGGGAAGGGAAGGGAAGGGAAGGGAAGGGAAGGGAAGGGAAGGGAAGGGAAGGGAAGGGAAGGGAAGGGAAGGGAAGGGAAGGGAAGGGAAGGGAAGGGAAGGGAAGGGAAGGGAAGGGAAGGGAAGGGAAGGGAAGGGAAGGGAAGGGAAGGGAAGGGAAGGGAAGGGAAGGGAAGGGAAGGGAAGGGAAGGGAAGGGAAAGGCTCTTCTCTTGAAGAAGCTTGTGAATTGCTCCCTGTCTTTCTCTATCAACTATTTAGGAAATCACAGTGCCATCTTATGAGATTTCTTCCCAATGAATGCACGAGTAAAGGTTTGTATTGATCTGTGTAAAATGATATCCCAAACCCCAAAATGACAGCAGATAGAAAAACTTTCCAAAAATGCCAGGCTAATTATTTAGGTCCTGCCCAAACTTATGTACTGATAAACTCCAAATATAAGTAATGAAAAGTTTGTATATAAATTCCCTATTGCATAGTTTAAAATATAATTTCAAGACCATTTGAAACAATAGTAATAATAAAACACCATGCAAAATAAATACATTATTAAAAGATGATTTTGGATTTTATTCATAAGAAAAAGAATTACAAATTACCGGTTGAGGTAAGTGGGAAACTGGAAATATGTTTTCAAAATTTTATTTATTTCCTAAATAT
This sequence comes from Anas acuta, assembly GCF_963932015.1. Lineage (NCBI taxonomy): Eukaryota > Metazoa > Chordata > Aves > Anseriformes > Anatidae > Anas > Anas acuta. The sequence continues at coordinate 105,979,778 of NC_088981.1, forward strand.
TTATTTTTTCTTGTTTAAAACCTATGGAATTCTGCTCATGAAGTTTTGATCTTTTTCCTATTCATAAAAACACTGGCATTTATTATTGCAATTGATAACAAAAACTGTGTGAAACCCCTGGAAAGGCTCAGCTGCAAGTATATAAATTATATTTTCCAAGGCTGTATGTCCCAAACAAGGTGTATTTCCCAGTAAATTACATGAAAAAATGCACACAATGGCGCTCTCCTGTGTAACTCACACAACATTGCAATTCATCATCATGGACATTGGGCATGCATTTGACACTCCAGTATGAGCTGTGATATCCAAGACTTAAAAGTGACAGAGATTGAACATGGAATTAAAACAATCAAAAATGAGCCTTCCCCAAATCTGCACCAAGCTGTGAAAGCAGAGCAGCCTACAATCAAATACTAAACGTCAGTGCACTGAACTGCATATGATCCCAATAACGAGAAGGACATTCCTTATTTTTTTCACATTTCCTCTTTCTTTTCCACTGGGAACCATCTCTGCTACTCAAACCCCAGACTGAAGGCTACATACCTCTGGCATTTAGTGACCATCTGCACCAGCAGTGCCATTATCGGAGGATGGAGATTGATTTTCCTTTTCCTTGCATGTTCACTTACTCTAATGCCCCAGAGTCTGCAATGGAGCCAGCAGCATATAAAGCAAAGACAGCTTTTAAGACATCAAAAGCGAAAGCATCAGGAGTGTCATTACATTCTGAATCTTTTGTAGTAGCTTTTTGTCTAATCCTATTGTAACAAAAATACACTAACAGTGCTGAGGCTGCTCCTTTACCAAGTTTAAGTGCAGACCTCAGAGGAGCTTTTACTTTTCTCAGAGGAAGGTGTATGGGTCTCTCCTATATAAGCAATAGCTCCATTATAGACAAGGACTGCTATTATTTGTATCTATTTCAAACATCCAGGTACTATGTACTTCTGTCGTGGTTCTGCTCAAGTGGGCGGCCGAGCTCCACCACAGCCGCTCTCTCACTCCCCCTCCTCAAAGAGGAATGGGGAGAAAATATGTGAAAAGGGCTCAAAGGTTGATATAAGGATGAGAAAATCACACAGTAATTATTGTAACGGGCAAAACAGACTCAGCATAAGGAGATAGTAAGATTTATTGCTTATTACTAACAAGCTAGAGAAGTGAGAAACAAAGGAAAGAAACCAAAAGCACCTTCCCCCCCCCATCCACCCTTTTCCACCTCCTCCCCCCAAGTGGTTCAGGGGAACGGGGGAATGGGGGTTATGGTCAGTCTACAGCACTTCTTCTCTGCCGCTCCTTCTTGATCACTCTCGTCCCCTGTGCTGTGGTGTCCCACCCATTGGATACAGTCCTTGATGAACTGATCCAGCGTGGGCTTCCCACAGGCAGCAGCTCTTCCAGAACTGCTCCAGATATGGGTCCGTACCATGGGGTCCATCCCTCAGGAGAAAACTGCTCCAACCTGGGTCCTCCATAGGCAGCAGCTCCTGCCAGGTCACCTGCTCCTGCGTGGGCTCCTCTCCATGGGCTACAGGTCCGGCCCGGAATCTGCTCCGGCAGGGGTCTCCCACAGGCGGCAGCCTCTGTCGGTGCAGGGCCACCTGCTCCACCGTGGTCTCCTCCACGGGCTGCAGCATGGAACCCTGCTCCACCGTGGTACTCCATGGGCTGCAGGGGGACATCCTGCTTCACCATGGTCGTCACCATAGGCTGCAGGCGACTTCTGCTCTGGCACCTGGAGCACCTCTCCCCATCCTTCTACACTGACTTTGGCGCCTGCAAGGCTGTTCCTCACTCCTCTCGCTCTCCCAGCTGCTGTGTGGCGCAGCATTTTTTTCCCTGTCTTAAATACGCTCTCACAGAGGTGCAAAACAACATCGCTTATTGGCTCAGCTCGGGTCAACAATGGGGCCCTTACCTAACATGGGGAAGCTTCTAGATCCTTCTCACAGAAACCACCCCTATGCCCCCCTGTTACCAAAACCTTGCCAGATACACCCACTACAACTTCTATTTCATATAACTCAACAGGCGGCAGCAGAAGTTCACTCAGATTTGGAGCTGGAAACCAACAGAAGGTTATCTAAAAGAGCAGCAGACCTCAACAAAAATTTTTATTGGCATGAATAATATATTCGAAATTGAGTCAAGAAGTATTGTTGTTCCTAAGCCTTTGCTACTCTTTACTGTATTTCCTCTTAGGAAATGTTTCTTTTTTCCTCTCACTGAAGTCTCAAAGGCCCATATGAATACCAGGGAAAATGAACTCATTTATTGACCATATAGGAGGAGAAGTGAAACTGGTCAGGCACAAAGACCAGGTTCTGAAAAGGGCTTGGCATGCAGTAGCTGTCACTGTTCCCAGTAAACTACTCTTACTGGAACCCTCTGGATGGCAAGAGTTTTGAGAATCTGGCCACTTATTTAGGTGCCAAAATGGGAGCTGAATCCTGCAAATCTACCTTTTTGTATCTGGTCAGTTTAACTATTTAACATTTCCTCTTCCCCTCCCCCCCCCCCCCCCCCCCACCCCCCCCAGGATAACCCCAGAAAACAAAATCGTATGAATAGTGTTTGGTTTTTCAAAATCTTAGACAATATTTCCCTAAAAGGTCTGGTAAGAAAAAATAAAATAAAATAAAATAAAATAAAATAAAATAAAATAAAATAAAATAAAATAAAATAAAATAAAATAAAATAAAATAAAACTAAATAAAAAACTCCCTCCTGACTGTGTCAGAACAGGATGAGAGACCATTTTCTTCAAACCTCTGTAGGCCTGAGACTCTAAAATTGTTTTTGTTCTCACCTCTTCTGAGGCTATAAAGACAACTGTATCTCTATAAAAACTATACATGTAAAAATACACACATTCTTTGCAATTTGTCATAGTATATATTCATTATATTCAAAATACACTATTCATTCATGGTCTTCTGCTCTGTGAGAGATTTATCCATGGGAAATATGAATTACTGTACATCCATACTTCATGTTTGATGTAGGTGTGTAGTTATATTTCCACTTGCTGATGGAAATCATGTTAGTGGAAAAGCATTGAACATTCTGGCTTTAGTGTTGTTCAACATTTAGAGTCTAATAAGAGTTATGAATGTGAATGTATTCCTCAGTCTGAACTTTCGTCCACAAAATTATGTAGGAACTCAACATGTTTTAATATTGTTTTCTACATTTGCATCCAAAATAAAGACTTTCAAAACACACCCTCTGAGGCTGTCCAACCAGTACAATACTAAAAGACTGAAGGAAATCTTTTTGCTGAAGTTCCCAGGATGTTTGCAAAATCTGTTTGCATATTATTTCATTTCAGTGCTGACTAGTTGATGCCCTGATTCTAAAAGATTTTTGGTTTCCAAGTTCTGGTGTAAATTATGGCTGTTGTTGTAGTGTCTTTTGGGATCCTGCAAGGCAACTCATGTAACCTGTAACTGACTGAATTTCATAATTAGATTTTCATTCAGTTTTCTCTTCACAACATGAACTAGTGATGTTCTCAAAGTGCTGTAAACCTAAACATAATTCATTTCACTACCTCTAAGGTTAGAAAGTGTTTTTCCCATCACCTTCCTAATTTAACCATGGGTTCCCAAGGAGACTGCTGTCTGCCTGTGAAGTTCATATTGGGTCAGAGAGAAAAGGAGTGATCATAGTGTTCAAAACACTCCAGAAGATAATGTGATCCATTTTTTTTTCGATCCAGTGAATGGCTAAATTTTCCTGAATTGGGAAAAAAAGATGTAAATCAAATCCAGACCTACTGCTAGTGCCAATGTCAGAAAACATTGGCACTATGAAGAACACTCTTTGTGTTCTTCTCTCCAACATGAGAACTGATAGGGAATGGTTTAAAATTAAAAGGCAACAAAATCTTGGTTGATAAAAAGAAATACTTCATTTCATGATCTGGCAAGACCATGGAACAAAATCTCCTGGAGGCAATGTTAAGGCTCATGCTGGATGAGGAGGTAATCTGGGACAACCAACGTGACTTCACCAAGGGCAAATCATGCCTGATCAATCTGGTGGCCTTCTATGATGGAGTGACTGACAAGGGAAGAATGACTGATGTCATCTACTTGGACTTCTGGAAGGCTTTTGATACAGTCCCACATGACATCCTAATCTCTAAATTGGAAAGATATGGAGTTGAAGGCGGACCATCTGGTAGATAAGGAACTGGCTTAATGGCTGCACACAGAGGGTAGTGATCAATCATTCAATGTCCAGGTGGAGATCAGTGATGAGCGGTCTCTCAAAGGTCTCTCTTGAGACTGGTATTTTTTGATACCTTCATCATCTTCATTCAATGACATGGATTATGGGACTGAGTGCACCCTCAACAAGTTTGCAGATGACATCAAGCTGAGTGATGCAGTTGATACAATGGAAGGAAGAGATGCCATACAAAGGGACCTAGACAGGATGGAGAAGTGGCCCCATGTGAACCACATGAGGTTCAACAAGCCCAAGTTTAATGTGCTGCACATGGGCTAGGGCAATCCCAGACCCGAGTACAGACTGGGAGAAGAATTCATGGAGAGCAGCACTGCAGAGAGACACTTGGGGGTTCTGGTGGATGAAACGCATGAGCTAGCAGTGTGTGCTTGCAGCCCAGAAAGCCAACTGCATCCTGGCCTGCATGTAAAGAGGTGTGAACAGAAGGTCAAGGGAGGTGATTGTTCTCTACTCTGCCCTTGTGAGGCCCCACCTGGAGTTCTGCATCCAGGTTTGGGACCCTCTGCACAAGAAGGATGTGGACCTGTTAGAGTGAGTCCAGAGGAGTGCCACAAAGATGGTCAGAGGGCTGGAGTACCTCTCTTATAAAGAAATGCTGAGAGAGCTAGGGATATTATACAGTGAGGTCTCTCGGGAGACCTCACTGTGGCCTTTTAATACTCAGAGCGGTCTTATGAAAAGAATGGGGAAGGACTATTTACTTGGGTAGATAATGATAGAAGCGTGAATTTTCTTAAATTAAATCATGATAGATTTAGACTAGACACTGGGAGGAAATTCTTCACTGTAAGTGTAAGGAGGCACTGGCACAGGTTGCCCAGAGAAGTGGATGCCCCATCCCTGGTGGTGTTTAAGGCCAGGCTGGATGGGGCTTTTGCCAACCTGGTCTAGTGGGTGGCATCCCTATCTATGGCTGAGTGCTATAAGTAGTATCTCTATTTCTTATGTTAGAGATCTTATTCTTCTATAAATATTTTAATGTTAGCATACACAAGTGAAATATATATGATAAATTTCAGTTAAGAAATTTATTTTATTTCATTAAATAACTTACCATCTTTTATACGTAAATACATATATTTAGTGCCAGTTGTCTAGTGATTATCAGTGAGTCTTCATTATTTGTTTTGAATCAAATTCAATGTTTTCTCTATTTTCTCACTTTTCATTTTTGTTGAAACCATTATTATTTTTCAATGTAACATTTATCACCAAAATATTATATTCCTTAAGAAAATGCCTAACAAATTGTACTGTTACTATCACACACCTTTGTATATAGAATTCTTATATGGAATTTAGATATAAATGTGAAACAGGAACCTTTTATTTTCTCTGCTCAATGTTGATATCATACATTAATTTATTTTATGAACATGAGATAATCAAATGATCTAGTAAAAAAATATTTTCTAATTATTAACGTAGAGACCAGTAACTTGTATCTGAATAAAGCATATCTTTTGGTGAGGTTTACAGTCATTATTTGAAGAACTCAGGGAACACAGAATCCCAAAGTAGTTTGCTCCTATGGTAAACCTGTCCGTCAGAAATGCACTTCCCTTCTCATGTGAAAAGTATTAACACATGCAGGAATACTATGATAGCTTATTATTTTTCTAGCTCTGTGAAAAAAAAAAAAAATTAAATCTGTATTCTGTCTTCTTAAAATGTAGGATATATGAGAACAAGTGGTGTAGTAATAATTATTTATTTAAAAAAAGATTAAAAAAAAAGAAGAAAAAACAGATGGGAAAACAATTTATACTCCAATAGTTATGGGAAAGATGTTAATACTGTTGAGCTCTTGTTCTCATTTACACCTTGTAATGAAGAGGAACATCAATGTGAATGAAGTTAGCTATATTCAGAGTCAGATCTCTCCTCGACAGACCACAGTAAAGTTGCCATAGTGTAAATGTCAGTTGTGTGGCTCGTTTTCATACCCTGCTGCCCACAGACAACCACATCAAAATAAATATGCATACTATGTAGAATAGCATTTTGCCCTTTGTGAATTCCACAAATGTTGCTTGGCTAGTTCCCCAGCCCTGTGGCTGTGTACTTTTTTTTTGTAATATTTTTTTTATTTTTATTCCAGACTGGAAAGGATATGTTCCTGAGCCTCTCAGCCTCTCATGGCTTCACCTTATATAGAACAGGCTGGGAACACCTTGTCTCAATCATGCACTTAGATCACAGAGACCTTACAGAAAATTGGCAAGCTGACCTTCATCCCAGCATGTTACAGTCCATAGTGTTCTCACATTTCACAGCACTCCTGATTCTTCATTGTGAATGTCTTTACTATACCAGCCTTGATTTATAAAGTGCTATGTAAGCAGCTGTTTGTTTATACATATATAGGCTAAAATTGATCCAGAACAATTTCCTGTGTGCCTTGTGACTTTGGTCTCCAAACTGTTGCCCAGGGAAAGATTATTCTCTTTCTGTTGGGATGGCAAATACCTGGAGCAATTAGAGGACAGGAAGCATCCTGGCTCACAAAATGTCCCTCACTACAATGCACCACATTCACTGGTTCAACATTTTATAGAATCATAGAACCATTTAGGCTGGAAAAAATTAATGTGGATCATAACCATTTAAGTAATTGTCTGTCTGGTGGTGGAGCGAAAGGAAAGAATAACTGTAGAATAAAGGAGGAGAAACCTGACTTCTGCACTGCCTTCAGATTATGTATTTTTAATTGGGACACAAATTGAGCCAGGACTTGTTCCAATTGCACTGTCAATGGAAGGGCTATGCAGGCTTGTTGCTGCAGCTGCATCATGCAACTTGAGAGTGTGCGCTCTGCAAATTGTGCCCTAATGGACAAATGCTTGAGTCTGGCACCCTCATATCTATAGCCAAGTCAACCGTAACCATAAAAACACTGTAGAAAGACTAAAGATGCCTACAATTAACTATTTAACCTAGATGATTTAAATTTTATCTCTAGTTTATTGTACAGTGGCTTCCCATGGGCTATGGACTTATTTGGCACACAGTCTTACAGTGTAGATACTCCACAAACCTCCAGCTGCAAAACAGAGATCTGCTGAAGACAAGACTGAAAATCTGACTTTTAGACAGAATGTCTGTGAACATAAAGAGGAGAAAGATCCCTTTTCCTTTTAAGACCATGTGTTTCTATAGCTTCTCTGAGGAACACACAGCTGTTTGGCTATGTTACTGCTTTGCCTGATGAGAATTGAATTGCCTGTCAGATCTTGTGGGCCCAGGCCAAACTCTGCTGCTTACACTGGTGTTTACTGTATCCTTTCTAAACTCCTTTTATGAACTATTTTACTGTGTATGCAATAACACTCTGCTTTGCTTGAGAGACTCCAGGAGTCTCTTTTCCTCCCCCTCCTCCTAATGCAAGAAATGCTCATAGTAAAGGACATGCAGCCTTTCCCCTCTAGTCTTTGGCTAAATAAAATGTAGGAAGAAACAGATGAGCTAAGGAACCAAGGAAAAAGAAAGGGGAAGATGCAAAGGAGAAAAAGGTAAAAAAATGACAAGAAAGAAATACAGAAAGGAAAGAAAGAAAACAAAAGAAAATATATGAAAAAAATACAAGTGCTTTTCTGTTTAATTTCTAAAAGTTCTCCACAGCCTCAGAGTAGGATTAATAGGTTTCAAAGGACTAAAAATCACTAGTAAGACTGAATGCCTTTTAAATGGCTCTGCTTAGTCAACCTAGGAGGACTTTCTGCTCCCCTGATTGCTATACACATGAGCCCTTTCTTTGTGAGCTCTAACCTTTCATGGGTCATTTTTCTTTATGCCTTTTTCTTTGCTCTTCCTTCTCTGTACACTAAGACTCTTCTTTCTCTCCATGCTCTGAAGTCTCTCTTCCCTCACTTTCTGCTCCAATTCCCCTTTCTCTCTGATAGAGAGACATAAATGTGCTGTTGGAGCGCTTTGCTAGAGTACCTCTGAGAACATCCCTGAGGTGATGGCAGTACACACCAGCACAAAAAATAAACTCTGCTAGTGCCAAAACCAGATATTGCAATTTTCTCCACTGTTGCCCAACTTTCTTCACTGGGGTACTGTTCTTTCGTGCTACTGTTAGTCATTTGCCTTTGGCACAAACTTTAATTAGCTGGATGAGGCAGAGGAATTCCACTGTTACTCAAATCCTGCTGCCTTGCAATCAAATATGAGAACTCATTAATTTCCCCTTACAACACTGGGTTTGGTAGCTTCCTTATCTCTAGTAACCAGACATTTCTTATGTTTGTTATTAACTTCACTTACAACTGTTGGTAAGAAATCCTGAAATCAAATTGCTTACTTTATATGCTAGAAATTGCATACTGTGTTCAGTTCTATCTGTGGGAAAAGGTTATGTTCATAAGCAAGCTTTACTGACTGCACATAGCTTCATTTTTCTTGCATTCATTGTTTTTCAGAAATCCTGAGCAGCCATGACAGAATACTTGAAGACCAAGCTGGACAAGCATGAAAATAACAGGTGCATGGTACAACAACTTCAGAAGTGTATTTAAAAGAGTACATGTTTTAACAGGAGAATAAACAAACATACTCCACTATTTAGTGCTCCAGATCAAGTATTAGAATCTTTTTTTTTTTTTTTTTTGGTTTGCTATTTTTTTTCTTTGCCAATGCATCCATTTTTTAAAATGATATCTTAATTTTGTAGATTTTGAGCTTGCTTTTCCTAATAACAAGTAATACGGTTCAGCTTAAAGTCTTCCAGTATTTGTCCTCTTGTTTTCAATTTTTGTTTAATTTTTCATATTCTTCCCAGTCTATGAGCTGATTAGCCATTCTTCTTTTGCTAGTCTTAAGAACAAAGCTATTATGTTCATTGAGATTCCCCAAAGAATTAGGTAACAGGTAGATGGCAGGTTCACACAGCGGCTGTTCACACACTTGTACTTCACATAATGTGCAATTAAACACAGGATACTAGAAGTTAACAATTCACAGGGGCTCAGAAACTGAGCTGAACAGTTCTTCATGTGAGAAATGAGCCTATACATACAGTTCAGGAAGCCTGTGAAACTCAGGTTGTGGAGGCTGGGAGCATATGTAGATGACAAATTACCCTGTGCTGCTTGGTCCTTTATAACCTTCCTGTTATAGAAGGCAAAGTACTGAGTTAAATGGACCTTTGACCTGAACCATTACAAACTGTTTTACATTCTTTTGAAGCTTTGTGCTACTCAGGACTCCTCTACACACTGGGATTCTCTACCTGTCTTTCAACCAGTTTCCAGCTACTCTGCACAGACAAGGTTGTTCAGAGGGCCTGTAAAGCATCTGAATTAGCTTCCTACAGTTGATCCTATGTATAAATCTATGTATAGGTCTTAAGTGGACTTTCTAAGAATAAGCATATTAATAAGCACATTTGTTCATTGACTGAAATGTCATGAGACTTTCCTAGTAAACCTAATAAATTATATGTCTAAGCAATTTTAGGAATATAAATAGATGTTTTTGAGAAAAATTCTTAAAGTACTTTACACATTTTTTTTTCTATTTGATATAAAATACTAATATAGACTGCCATATCTGATGGCCTGACAACATCAGTTCCTCAGTATGTGCTTCCTTTCTTTACTCTTTATAATAGAGTAGTACTTTCCCTATTTTATGCATAAAGAACTGGCAAATACATGAGTGGGCTTAAACTAGAACAATTTACAAGCTAATAGATAATTATTTTCCGAACTGAGAAAACTGAGCTTGAGGAAGAAATAAAATAAAATAAAACAAATCAAAACAAAACAAAACATTACAAAACAAAACAGAAAAAGAAAGTCCTTTGTGTTATTTCTAAGGACAGAGTTATCACTGTGCTGTTCATTCATGTGCGTCATTCCCATCCCAAGTCCAAACCCAACAGGGTACAGTTATAGAAATGCACAGACATCACTACAAAGTCAAGCTTCTTGATGCATAGAGAAGTGATAAATTCTCTCCTAGAAGCAGTCAAAAGGCTCAAAGATCAGTGATAAAAATGAAAGCATTAAAGGCAGCGCATCTTTGCTATATACTAATATTTTCCCTGCTGGGTGACCTACCTCAACTAACCGTCAAAAAGAATTAGTCTCAAGGGGATGTTTTGCTTATAGATTTATAAATGTTGACAATAATCCTAAATGGATGCTAGGGGAATTGACAAATCTCAGCATTTTTCTTGATGTATGTGTGCCTGGGGGAACTTCGGAGGCCCTAGCATTCGTTAAAAAGAAGAAAGCCATTGACAGCTGACAGAGAAAGACAGGTAGCATAGCTAGAAAAGTAGAAGCTATTTGTTGACACAAATTGTGGACTAAAACCTAATAATCTAGTGTTTTCTTCCACTGTTGTTTCTAAGCTCACTTAGGTTTACAGGTCATAGAGTACAGTGCGCTTAGTGCAATAATGAAACTGATTACTCTATAAATGACTTTATTGTAAAAGTTTAAATGCTCAAAAAATATTATAAGACTGATTAAAAACTGGAATTAATGCTTTAGTATGGATTTGAACTTTTGTTTTGAGTGTATGCATTTATTTAATAATAAATGCACATATTAAAAAAGCATCCTTTGGGGGAAAAAGACTTCTGAGTTTAGCTCTGTCTTACCTTGACATAAGTGAAAGAAGGGGAAAAACAACAAATGAGGAAGCAAAAATGTTTGATTCTAATTCTCTGTTTGTGGGCCAAATCCTTGCCAGGTAATTCCAGCTAGAAATCTGTAAGAGGTCCACTGGCAAGGAACCTTGAAGGATTTGTCCAGGAGACTGAAAATGAGCTTTGAAAAAATTTCCTTGCTAGTATATTAATTACAAGGAAGGTTTTCTTTCTAGCAACCTTCAATTTAAATATTATTTGATAATAAGTGAAAAACAGAAAAAATATTACAATCTGAGTTCAGCACTCTCTCATCCAGATTACAGTGAGTGTATGTGTATGCATGTGTTTAGGTGAGTGAAAGACTCACAGTTATACATAACATCCCAAGGACGGATGGATGACTCCTCTATAATTTCCTGGTACCAGAGGACTCTTAACAGCAAATTTGATAGTATTTTTCTGAATTCAATTTTAAACAAAGCTAGCAACAAGTGCTCCAGCATCCCTTGGAATCAAAAGAACACATTTAATTCCTCTGTTCTGTATTTCCCAACATCTTAGGGAAAGTGATTATGTAGCATGGGAAGTTATAGCACTAATACAGACTGCTTCTCATTATAGGAAGACTTCTACATAGAGATTGACCATGCTCTGAAGAGCCTGAAATTTTTATAGGCAAACTAAAAGATAGCAACATAGCAATTTAGAAGGAGGAAGCTGTGAAACAGATAAACTTTGTGATTCTGGCCAATACCATACAGAAAATCTATTGAAATCTCAGAAATAAGCTCAGAGATCTCCTGAAAACTTCTGTGCTGTGTTCCACATTGTATTTCTGACAAATATTAATAGACTTTCTACATCAGTTCTCCTACACCAGTGCTGACACTCTACTCAGGCTCACCAGGGATTTTGCAACTGTTTTTTTGGTACATATATCATTAATGTGTAGCTGAAGAAAGGTACATATTGTCTTTCTTTTTTTCTCATTTTCATTTTTTTTATCATATTAATTTTTACATTTTTCCCCTGTGTTTATGTGTCAACTATGTGTCAATAAATAAAAACAATATTTCAGAAGAAGTTTTACCAAAGCTTGGCCTTTTTTTTTTTTTTTTTTTATGAGCCAAAAGTATCCTTCTGAATGGAGCTCCCAGACTGTGGTCTTTTTGAGATATATTGTAAATTTATGTTTAATTTCCTGTCTACTACCAGCCTTAGCTCTTCAGTATTTCCCTTATTTTCACAGACTTCCATATACCATAGAATATCTGTATTTTTGGTTGTTTTCCCCAAGAAATAATAGCTTCCATTTTACAAGCTGACACGCAACATGCTGCAACAGATATTTGTTACTTTGTAGTTCTTTCAGTGTTATTTTTCCCATTTCAGAAATGCTGTTTTTGATTTGTTATGAATGTGTATAAGAAGACTGGTCGTAAAGAAGCAGACATATGAGTAAAATCACAAAGTCCTGGTAGGTGGGTGCAGTACTTTCCTTCTGGCACCACTGAACTAGAATGCTGTCCATCTCTGTTTGCTGTTTTCTAAGGCAGAGTTCAGGGTGATACAGATACAATCTGGCTCAGCTGCTCAACCATTTTGATGGAACTTACCGAGTTTTCATCCTGATGCAGTTTAATGAAACTCATGACTTTACAAAACAAATGCAATTTTTAATGAAAAAAAAAAAAAAAGTAGTGGAAAAGTTTAGTGTGTGTATATATATACTACACAAAAAATCATAATGGGACTTCATACCTCAGATGTCATATTATATTGGTAAGTTCTCATTGACCTGTGTTTTCTCTTTGTTGCATGATACATGACTCATTTCATTCATGAACATTTACTATGTCTCTTTCACAAGCTAGGATTCATCTCAACACTCAAAGCTAGGCCTCTAATTTTAGCTAGTCATGTAGGCTTACTTTATAATTAGAAGAGAAATATTTGAGGGTGCCTTTAGAATTTGTAACTTGAACTGTTGCATGTGCCTGACACCCCTTCATTGGTTGTAGGGAGAGTTTGAACATTTCTTTTTGTATCAAAAGCCTAACTTAAAACAGGTATGAAATGCCTCCTACTAAGTGGAGAGTTTGCGCTTATTCTTAAGCAAAACATTTTTTATTTTTATTTTTTCACCACATTCTTTTTGCTTTGATGCTATTTTGGTATGTCACTGGTAGCTGAGTCACTGCCAGTCAGACACTGGAGCCCAATACTAACTAGTGACAAAACAACTTTCTTGCTCCCACACAATTCATTTCAGATGCTGTGTTGCTAAATGACATAAGAAAACCATCTTTGTTATGGGTGAAACTCATTATATGAGGACCTCTGCATCTTTGCAGTCAAAATACAGGACAATATGGCAGGACCTCACCTGTGGTGAACATATGTCTGAATACCCTTGTTGTAGCAAGACTGTATCAATGTAATAGTTTGGTACAAAACAGTGAACCCATAGCAGCCCTCAAACCCCACATATCTGGGGGAAGCCCTTTGCCTCTGCTTTCACTGCAAGAAGAGCTTGGTCACTCAGGCACAGAGTCCCATATTTTATATTAAAAAAAAAAAGAAAAAAAAAAGTGACACAGATACAAAGGCATCACATTACAGAGCACAACCATTTGCAGCCATCTGATCCAGTGTCTACCATTCCTTTACCTTATTTTATACTCATGATTTCTGGACAACTCTTTTGCTTCAGTACTTGTGTTTTCTTCCTTCCCACACTACTTCTAAAGCCTCTCACATATGATAGGAAATGAGCAGCAACTGTGTCCAGCCTGATTCTGCAGAGCAGCTCTCTCCGTGTCCCAGGAGCTAGCCAGGCCCCGGGGCCCTGTGAGTGAGGAATGCATCTGAGATTTCCTGTTGATTACAAAAGGTGAGTGATGGAGATGAGGGAACATTAGAAATGATTGCAGGAAACAGATACCATTATCTTTCCCAGTTTCTCACAACAACAACAGTTACCTGGGGCACAGCAGGCATTTTACTTCATGTAGCAACTAATTAGCGGAGACCACTGGTACAAATTTCAGTGCTCTTGATACTGACAGCAGCTGCAGTTTATGCAGAGATCAGCCCTGGCTTGTGTTCTTTCCACCCACTAGCTCTCCTCCAGACTCGGTTTGTAATTCAGGTTATATCACTTCAAAGAGTTTGACCTTCCCCTGTGTCATCCAGCTGCAACACACCAAAACAAAGGCAATGGATTTACATTGAGATGGAAGAGAAATCAGCTCAGAGATTTCAGTGTTCAAAGGAAATAATTTTTCCTCCTTAGAAAATCATTCCCTATCTAGTGCTGAGGGAAGCTGCCTGGGAGCACAGATGATTCATTCCTTTTACATACATAAAAGCAGGGTTTATAAAACACACAAGAGATGGGTTTCATGCGTTCAGTGGAATGATTCTCAGGTGAACATATTAGGTACCTATTGCTACTGAAAATTACTGTGTTAGTGTTTCAACTTTTAACTGATTCAAGCACTGCACTAGCAGAAGCAGTGCTACAAATTCCCCATTTCTTCCCCATGTCTGGGAATCACATGGTGAACAACCTGCATGAAAGTTTGAAGAAGCAACACAATCTGCAGACAGAAGGACAAGGGAGACATCACAAAAACACCTACTGAGAGAGCAGTGAGGACAAATGCTGTAATATCACTATGTCATTCCTAATGAAGAATTTAATTTTGAAGACTTTTATTGTATTTTACCATTGCTTTTCTTGTGATATAGACCTGCAGTGTTCATTGTGCAATTCTTGCATGCAGAAATAGAAGTAATGATGTGAATCTAATGGAGAGGCTCTCTGACTGCTGCTTGGGAGCCTATAGCAATCTATGGTCTTAAGACCCATATCACATACATGGTGAATGCTGAATGTGCACAATGATTCACTGCGATGACCAATAGTAGTTCAGAGTCCTAACAATTTGGGAATAACTGTGTGAGATCTGCCACTGATCAACTGTGAGCAAGATGCTTCACCTCCATGTGCCTTTGTTTCCCTTCCAGCACCATCTGTTTTGCTTAATTACAGCAAAAGCTCTTCCCTATAAATACCTTACCTTCACAGACATTTGTGAAATGCTTTTTGCAGTGCACCTCTGAATTCATTCAGGACACAGAGCTTCCAAGCCAACATTGATTGCTACTATTAACAATAACTGTTTTAACTTGTCAGTGCTATCGCAATGTAGGAAACCAAAATCCTAAGAAGCAAAACCGAAGCAAAATCTAAGCTGAAAACCAAAAAAGATTCCATGTGCTGAGTGGGGTATCGCTCTTCCAATTGAATATGAAAAGAATCATTGCATCCCAAAATCTGAACTAAACTATCATGATCTCCAGATTGCTATGGAATATAGCAGCCTCTGGGTGTGTAGGACACTTTGCTTCTCAAAGCTTCATTTTTCACACACAGTCATTTTCATGCAGTTTTGCAGCTTTGTTTTTCATGGGTTTTTCAAAATGCCAATTTTTGCATACTCTGCTATAATCTACTTAGAGTTTGGGTTAAATCTTACACAAGAGGTGCAAGAGATATACAAGGGATAATATCAGCAAGAAATCAAAGGCAAAGGCTGTTGCCTACTTTTAGCTACAGAAATAAAGCTGTGTTTCAACCACAACACTAATTACAGTTTTGCGGTGCTTTGTCGAGTCCTGCTGATAAGTTTCCCTGGTAAACAGCTCTTTTATTGTTCTTTCACATTCAGTCACCATGGCAACGAGCATTTTAGGGTTTGATCCTGAGAGATGCCAAGCACCTGCTTATGCGGCAATATCTGTGGGAGAGAAGGATGTGAGACATCTTCTAAGATCAGTCCTTTCAATGACAACAGATTTGTTAAAGAATAAAAGCCTTCTGATGTACTTATTTTGAAGGAATTATGAAAAAAATAAAATAAAAATAAAAGCACAGGTAAAATATAGCCTCAGTCATATCTTACAGAATACACAGCACCTGAATCTGCCTTCTGAAGTGTATAGTGCAATACAGAGAAAAAAAACAGAGATCCTAAGGGCTCCAAAAGAAATGCAAGTTAGAGAGCCACAGAGTGTCACTAACAAAATGCTGGGAAGATAAATTCCATTTTATTCACTGCCAAATCCTTCATTTCTTTCTTATTGGAGAAAAAAATATGTTTAGGAGGTCAAATCCAGGTGATAAACAGCGGAGTAAATTTTCTATTTTAGCTTCTGAGTGATCCCCGAGGGACTCTCTTTTGTCTTTCCTGCTTAAGTTGACCTCAAACTGCTGGTCAGAGCCTAGAGGAATCACTCAATTTAGCAAAGACAAGCTGCTTTTTTTTTTTTTTTTTTTTTTTTTTTTTTTTTTTTTTTTTTTCTGTAAAGCTCCATTTCCTCTGAATTTATCTTGGTGTCTTTGTCTTTATAGGAAGATACAAGGCTTGTGTCAGCAGTTAGCAGATAACTTGAATGTAAGCAGGTGTGAACATACCAATTGCTTCCTTATCTGATGCTGTCTGAGCATGTTGGACCTGAGCAGAGAATTATTTTTGTACCCTCTAGGAAATCAGCAGCTGTGTACTCATGTTCCCTTTTTTGACAAACCCCTTTACCTGCCAAATCTGCAGAAGTCAGCAATAGCACAATCCACCTAGCCCAATTCTGCTCTCACATGAGACACAGTTAACCAGAGTAATGTCACCAGTTTGTTAGGGTTCATTTCATTTTCTCTGCTTCAAAACACTGTTCTGAAGATATTCCATGTAACAGTGTGCACCCAGCTGAGGGCACTGTCACTTTCATCTCCCTTACTATGGTGGGATCAAGCCAGCACTTCTGAAGAGCAGCTGGCATCTTATTTGGGGGAAATCACCTTCCATGGGTTTTCATTCTTGTTGTTAAATGTGGAGAAAGAAATGTCGTGGTTTAACCCGGCCGGCAGCTAAACACCACACAGCCGTTCGCTCATGACCCTGAGATTAAGAGTCTCATGCTCTGACTATATGTACAGGTCAGGCATTTTACCATCTTTACTCTGTGAATTGCTAGTAATGGCTATGTTATGGTCAAGCTCAAGTTTTTTATTACTTTAACTTTGAAAGTTTTATCTTGCGATAGTAGAGGGACTTCTGTTATTATTATTATTTCTTCTTGTTTCCTTAGCCAGGGTACAACCGCAATTAAAAGGAAAATTAAGATTTGGCAATAGCAGAATTGAAATGAAGCAGTATGGCCAAAATTCATTCTGGTCTGTGTCTACAGACAATGAACCTTAGAAAACGTGTCACACTTCGGATGAGTATTTGCAGATAAAAGAGCTGCCTGTTAGGGCTGCAGACATTTATGCAGAAACAGAATCCCCACATTTACAGTTCATATACAGATAACTTGTAGTATTAAAAAGAACCATATTGAAAAGACCAATAGTGCATATATGATGGAATATCTACAATCATCCCGGGTATCCATTAAAGGACTGAATTAATGTTGTTTGAAATCTACAAGAAAACTGTTTCCATGCCCTTCAGATCAGGAAGATGACCTCAACTCTTATAGGAAACTCAGCTGGAAAAGAATCAAATGATCTGGAGTGGATTCAATTTTTTGTCACCTACCTGACAGAAAAGTAGTATCTGTCACTATTGAAACAGTATTTACAAAAACGCAGCCCTGAAAGAGATGAAATCCTGTGTTAAAGATGATGATGGCAGTTTAGGTCACAAAAGGTAGGGTGTCAATAAAACGCCTGTCTTATTTTACATGTCACTAGCTTCCAGGTGGGCTATTTTCAGTCAGGTTCTTCCCTCTGCATTAAGCCCATTACAGAATTAAGTATTTCTGTGTAGCGGTGTGTCAGTTCAAAGACTGGAAAAGATAGCTCTATCATGCATGCAGAGCAACACTATACATTAGACTGTAGATATTAAACACAAAATGAAATGTGATTCACTATGACTTTTAGCTCATCATCAGTTAAAGAAATCCATCTCACTACAAAGACTCTTCATCCTCCATAGAGTAGGATCACCTACATTATTAATAGTAGCACATATCTGTTAGAGAGTGTGCCACCAGAGACATTAATTCAGGTGTGGCACTGTTTTAGGAACAGAGGGCCAGGGATTCATCCATCAAGGCAGCCACCTTAGGCTCGCTCTCTATTAGTGAAGACAACTTGGCACTTCTGGGGTGCGATATATCTTATCCTTAAGCAGGCATCTGAAAAAGATCTGAGAAATGCCCGTAAATGCCCATTCAAGTCAAAAGGAAGTATAGGAGATGCAGAAATTTATGCTATAAAACAAAGTGAAATTATTTTTACTCTGACTGTCCAGTAAAGACTATCTACAAATTGGAATTTGAATTTCCCTTCTATTTTGTGTTAGTACAATACCCAGCAGATCTTGGCTCAAGCCTTAACACAGGACTGGTATTTCAGATCACATAACTTAGTAGATAGACATAGGCATACAATGTCTTCAACTTCCCTGATAAACTCCTTTGCAAACACAATTGTTGTTTTTTCCCTTCATGTATGTTTTTGGTCTGCAAGCATTCTTTCTAGGAGGTTACAGAAGCAATCTGCATATTTACTTCTGTTTAAGGTACTCCTTTTGCTCTGTCCAGGCCTCAAACACACCTGAAAGAAACCTGCAGGATGATATCCAAAAAACATAAAGACAAATATGTGTAATAGAAAGGCTTTTAAACAATCACCTAAATGTACAAGGGTCAGCCTAAACTTTCCTGTTTGTAAGAGTTGCTCAAATTCTTGTGAAGTTACACCTTTATTTGCATACATTTTTCACTTGCAGCTGCCTGTATTCTTAGATAATAAAAAATCATGTTGTCAGTGTATACATATGCATGTGTGTTCATGTCACTTTTTCTCCATCTTTCTCTCTAAATATATATTCATCTATATGCCTAGCTATATGTTTATATGTGCATATATATATATATGCTCAGTGTGTGTGTAGAGGCCAATTTGTTAGCTGTAAAAGGTAAAAGAGCTAACATTTCTGCTAATAGTCTAATATGGGGCTGTGTATTGAATCTTCTGGCAACTTACATGATCAAACTGTGGCAGTAGTTAGAAGTGTAGTTCTGAGAAGTACCTCACCTTTACTTTGTGTAAATTAATCACCAGCTGGATGTGTGAGATAATGAGTGACATTCCCCTCTTCAGGAATATTACCTGGTACTTGGAGAAGAAAAGAAGGATAAAAAGGAAAGGAGACAGAACTGTCATGCTGCCCTGTACATGGGGGGAACCTCACACAGCAGGTTGCAATCTGAACTGTCCCATTTCATTAAGCCACGGAGGCAAACACCTGCAGTGCATTAAGGTTTTAAAATCATTTAGGAAATATGAAGATACATTGTTATTAAATCATTTCATTATACTTCAAAAACAATATTCCAATGTCCATTTTTTTGCATAATAAAGATTGTCTTTCACCAGTGGGGACTGGCAAAATAATATAGACCGAGTTTCTGGGATAATATGATTAGTATGGAAATGGACTGTAAATAATACTCAGGATGATCTCTTGCTCAGCCACATCAAGGAATCAAACAAAGGCTTGCTATGACTGACTTGCACGGTGTACTGAAAACAGGCAAAAGTATTTCCATAGAGAATTTTGTCATGTGCATGATCATCTGAATTATTGTTACAGGAGATTTATTGATAGTATACTTTAAATTTATCTGGTTAATTTATGTTAAGTTAGAGTGAAAACCTGGTAGACACGCTCATCACATGCAAATTAACTGATATCAGGCAAACATTGTCTAGTTATGCTATTTTCAGTCAATCTTGCAGAAAAAGTGTGACAAAATCGGTGAGTCATACCTATATTCATACAACTCTGCATAAGCTCATGAAGATCTTAGCAAAGTTCTTTACAAAAATCTACCTACCCATGGAAATTCTTTTTTTTTTTTTAATTTCTTTCAAAAAACAAAACAAAAATAAAATGAAATGTTTTATTATTTGTCTTCAAACCACTATTTATTATCTTACAGTTAAAAATAAACAATTAGTCTAGTAATGGATGGCTTATGAGAAAATAATATTTAAAGTATTATTACTTTTATAGCAAAAAGTGTATAACGTTGAAGTTAATTAGATTCAATTCTATGCAATGTATAGATTTTCCTTAAGCCTAAAGGAGTTTTATTAATGCTTTCTTTCATTGAGTGCACTTCATTCATTTCTTTTTTATGAATTAGATGTAAACTGAAAATGTCTCTAGATGTGAAGAATAAGTCAGAAGTCTCAATGTATGTTATTTAAAGACTGATGAGAAAGTGTCACTGAAATATCATTTGGTTTTGCACTTAGAAACTTTGAAGAAATGTTTGTGGAAAGAGGAAACTGTCTAAGGACTTTCATGTTCTCACATCATCTCACACTTTCTAAATGCTATGCAATATAGAAAGTATATATTTAGACCTGACAAAATATTTATATTTTTAATTTCAAACAGCTGAAATGATGTTAATCTTTTCTTCCATTAAAAATGATTTAGAAGAACCTAGAATCTGGGCCCATGTAGAGGAGCCACACATTTGTCATGAATTCTCATGGATTACATACAGTCTTTTTTGTTTAGTCATAAATAAATTGATTTTCAAAACCTTAAATTTAAGTAAGAATACAGAAGTCAGAATTTTTCTAAAAGAAACAAACAAACAAACAAAACAACTAACCAAACAAAACAACACAAAACAAAAACACAAAAGAACACGAAGCTGCATTTCCCTTTGTATTCTATTCCTCCATCCTCTATTGTATATATTGGATATTATTTTCAACTTTCAACTGAACTGAGGATTTCATTAAGTATAGCCTGATGTATCTCTGAAACAATCTGAGATGCAACTTTCTAGAAACTAAATTTGGATGAGTCATCCATAAATTTGGTCATTATGGATGAGTCATGCATTTCCAGTGGCCCTTTCAAGTCTTAAGTCTTCATATTGGAGGACTATTCTTTGGGATATCACAGAAAACTTATTAATTTGACTTGTTTTAACCACTATCCTAAACTGTAAATTGTGTGTGTGTATATATATATATATATATATATGTTTATATACATGTATATATATATACATGTATATGTTTTTTTTTTTTTTCTTTTATGTTCTTCAGATAAAGATATAAAGAAGAAACAAAGACAACTAAATGTGTTAGGAAAGGGAAAAGAAAATAGGAACAAAGAAAAAAATTTAAAAGAAGCAAAATGAACAGAGGAAAATAAGAACTGAAAAAAAAAATTAAGGATCTGTTTTTTTTTTTTATTATTATTTGTCTTAGGTGAATGAGAAAGTCTAGAAACATTTAATTATTTCTACTGAGCAAAGTTTTTTAAAACTTACTATTTTTCAGTTAGCTACAGTAATAAGGGGATGACACTATTGGGGTTAAAACAAGACACAGACCATTATCATTAACATTATTTCAGTTAGAAAATGATTTCCAAACAAAACCAAAATTAATCAAAATAGTATTATTTTTCCAAAACGTGCATGGCTACAGCTCCAGCTGCATTGCTCTGAAACTGCCTCACACTGATGGTGATTTTTCTTCCTCCCATATGGGTTGTGCATGGTTTAAATAATCTAAAAATTTAAATAATCTCATTACATTTGATTTGCTTTTGTTATTAGAGGGTTATATTCTGTATCAGTTTACCTAGCTTTTTTTTTTTTTTTTTTTTTTTTTTTTTTTTTTTTTCCCCTACATGGTGGAGATTTGGAGTATATGGAGAAAAAAATAAAAACAACTACTAAACCCCAAACAGAGAGAGATTTACCTGGGAATTCAGATGGGGAATTAAAAATGCTTAAATTTGATGGGATTGTTTTTTGCAGTCTGTAAGGATGCATGGGTATGGGTACTGTGGTTTGGGAACTGATATGTAGATAAAACAGGGAATTTATCTTAGAGAAAAGTAAGCATCTGCATGAATCGAGATATTCTTCCTGATATTTGCAGATTATTGAGATAGGGACCTTATACCATAAAAACATTCTCAAGATGTTACTTAGAAGATCTTCATATCTGAGGATGGTTTTGTCTCCCTTAATTTTATCTCTGCAGTGGCCTTCATCTTTGGTATACCTTGGCTATTTCACATGGACATTAACTGCTCTTCAGTTGTTGATCTCTCTCCTTTGACCACAGAGGACCCAAAGCAAGGTGAAGTGAATCCAGTCCCTCATGTGATTAAGCAGAAGTAGAACATTTCCTTCATTTTTTTTTTTTCTCTCATTGCAGCAAACAAGTGCTATAGTACAATTCTGTGGCTGTCCAGTGTAAAATAGGTATTAGGATAAATGTACTTTGTGAGCTCCTTCAGAACAAATGTTGTTTCTGAATGATGGAGAGTTCCAGTTCTGATGGTAAGAACTGTTAAAAAATAAGAGGTAAATCTAGCTGTCACACATGGAAAAAATAGCATCTAAAAAGCAGCTTTTTGACAAAAAGAATGAATAAATATTCTCTATGCTTATCTCAAAGGGATTTTAATATTTTTTACTTTGCTGATCAGGTAAATAAGAGTAGAACAGTTTAAGGTATATTTTTAGACTCTGTCAGAGATTCTAGCTTAGCAAGTCAAATAGAATCATACATCAAACACAGGCTTGATTTCACACTGCAGACAGCCTATGAGTCCTGGAGATTTGTTACCAATCAATACCTGTACAACAGGCAGAATGTTCCCAGAGGATGCTGCCACTGCACCCCTCCTGCCAGCCAAAAATGAATGGTGGTAAAGGCGTTATTTGTTTCAGCACACTGAAATGGCAACACGGAAGATTCATAGTGTACTAAAACTCTCATATTCTTTGCTTTTAACTATACACAAGAGCACTCCAAAAGGAAGTCAGCCACATGACATGGTGTAATAGAGTTTTCAGCTTTGCCTGATTGCATTACAAACACCACACATATTGAAACATTCTGGCAGCTTCCTAGTGCTCACAGTGAGGAACCTGAACCTTTTGACCTCAAACATCTTATTAAAGCCTATGCTGGACTGTGTCTCTGCAAGGGAAAAAAACAAGAAACTACTGGACTTATTCTCCTCTATAATTCATTCAAGTAAGCCCTTGCTGAGTGGAGGACCTTGGCTTTGATGTTAAAGTCTCCTAATTGGAAGGAAGTAAAGTGTTAGCCTGTCAGGCTATTAGTCTCTCATCAAATACTTTAAGAGGTATCAGAACACTGAAGTTCTCACACTGGTGCAAAGAGAACACAGAGAGGTTTGGTTTTTGTTAAAATGTTTAAACTTTGCATCTAACAACCAAAAATTAAATAAATTAATATACATGGAGTTATTCCTTGATATTCCTTTCCTTTTATCTCCACATTTTCCCTCTCAGAGCCTCCCATTGCCTACAGCACATCAGTCCCTAGTAATAGGAATGTGGGGGATAACTGGTGTAAATTATAAAGTCTCAGGCTTTGTATTCCAGCCCTGATTCAAAGTCAGCTATTGCACACATAATGTGACCTACCTCTCTGCTATTTGATTGCAGAACACCTACTTCTGTGGTGCTTTACCTTCCAGGAAAGTGACCTATCAAAAGCACGTCCATACAAAAAGTAACATTAAAACCCATCTGTTTCTTGAGGAAGGATTAGTTCTAAAGCCTCAGCTCAGGTCCAGACTTCGTTACATGCTTAATTTATGGTTTGTACTTTCATTACTTTAACTTAAACCTAAACACATGTTGCTGCTCTATTAACTACTCTTGCTTTCCTACACTACTGCATAGGTACCCAAAGAGAAGGATTGGGTATTTCTTTCTTGAGTGTGTCAAATAGTCCAGGGTGAGATTTGAATGGATTCAAAGTTTCAACAGGGATATGACTAGGCTTCTTCCAGGATCATGCTAAGTTGAACTCTGTGTAATTTCTATTTTTCAATTTGGCAATAGTACCCTAAATGTCATAGTTAAGAAAAGCTGTGAAACAGTGTAAAATGACTACCTGGAAGGAAATTTCTAAATTGCTAATGCATGTCCTTTAGTGTTAATGAAAGTGGTTGTACAGTTACATCTGTTTGGTTTCTTAGTTTATATGAGCCTAAAGAAATACTGTGCTACCAGTGTGAAAGGTTCTGTTTTATAATTCTCCACTTTGCTTTGCCTAGTGGCAGGTTTATTCAAATGAATTACGTGTGGCATTTCATGCATATCTTCCATAATGCTTAGCATTCCTTTTGTTTTGTAAAATCATGTCCATATGAAAACAGACCTAATGCATCCACACCCTTAGTAGGCATGTCTCTTTGCTGGCTTAATATGACCCTGTTCATGCACAATTATCTCTTTTTCATGCAAGTATTTGATTGCTAGTCAGATCTCTCACTTTATGGTGTGTTTGGTTCTGGCAACACCTCCCTCTGCTTTTGAATGGATATTGTCTATTGCAACAACTTCTTCAAATTTCCCTCCACTATTTCTTTGCAGTGATCTTGATTAACACAAGGTCCTTTTGTAAGCCACTCCCCCTTCTGTACATTTTATTTTTATTTTCTTTGATACCTTTAGCAATTTGGTCCATTCTTTTCTTTCAGTTTAGTAGTTTAATGAACTTGCACACTATTTAGATGACCAAGCTCCAAAGGTATCCATTGTACTTCTTCCAATGTATGTGCTTCCTGTGTGAAGGTCATTTACCTGTTTAAGTTCATAAGGAATTTCCATTCAACAACCATCTTCCACCCAGCCTAGCTGTCCACAAGTCTGGGTTCAAGAATCCATGACAGAACACTTTTTGCATTATTCTGAATGCAAACCACAGTTTAATTTGTTTTATTGTCATTAATTTTGTTCTTTTTTTTTTTTTGACATTTTATTCTTGACATTTTTTGGACTTCCTGTATAGGAGCTTAGCAACAAAAACATCATTTTATTTGTAAGGCTACATTTTCAAAAACATTCCATCTGTTTGAGAAAGCAACAATTATAGTTTATGCTACTGACATTTACAAATCACTACCTTTGGTATTTCAGTTATGGAGAACATATACCAAATACACATTTGTACTCAAATATTGCTCATAACCATACATACCTCCCAGGTTTGTGTTATTAGCAAATGCCCCTGGAGTGACAGGTCACTATGGAATGTATAAACTTAAACTAGATTTCAGAATGATCTACAGAGATCTTCACAAATAAACCTTATCTGTTAATTGCTTTATGTGTACCTTATGCACCATCTTCTTCAGTCCAGTTAAAAAATACTACATTTTTTCAATACTGAATGCCTTAGTAAATTATAGGCATCCCAAACCTACACATTTCTTTTACTTCAAAGTACTTATACTTTGTTTATCTTATAAGAAAAACAAAATATATTAGTGATGTGGCTTCAGAAAATCAAGGTGAAATTTTATTCTATTTTACATTTATATTTTGTATATTTATATTTTTACATTAATTTTTCTCTCTTTCAAAATTGACTGTTGGGCTAAAATCTTAGCTAGTGCATACCACTATAATTCTGTAATGTATCTTCTGTTGAGTGATTACTGATGTATAAATAATAGGAAAAAAATACACAATAATTTCCCTACACTATCTCAAACTGCTTATTACTGCACTCCAGCTTGGGCTTCCTTGCCTTTGATTTTCCCTAGCCTGCCATACTGCCAAGTAACCTCCATGATTGCATATATCATTTATAGAAAGTATGGCTTTATAATCCTTGGAGTGTATAACCCTTACCACAAGCTACTTCATCTGGGTATGTGCTGACTTAGACCAGCTGAGAACCTCTCCATTGTATTCAGATTTATTGCCCATCTGGAAGACACTGAAGCAAGAGTTTATATAGGACCAGATCTTAACTTCAGCCACATTAAAGAAAAAAAATCAGAACAGACACATACAGAATTTCTTTCAAGCTATCATTGTCATTAAACTTCAAACAGCTCTGATTTCTGAAGTGAAGGTAGACCTCAAATATGAAGCCACCTATGAGAAGGTTGATAAGTAGGCTGAGAATTACATTGGTGCTTTGTCCCTGGGGACATGTCCTCCTTGCAACCAGAAAGTATGAGTGCTATAGCATAGTTATGCATGGTTAGCATACCTTTTCTGGCTTAATCTCAGTTATTTAGAAAATGATCATTTTATGAGAGCTTGAACTCAGCAGGATTTCAACACAAGTTTTACTGGCTCACAGGGCCCAGTGTGACTGTATGCTGGAGGCAATTTGCTCAAGGCGCCATCGCTGTGGTTTGGCCTCTGCATTACTGACCTGAGGATGAAAACCAGCTGTGATCCCACCTCTACTGGGGCTGCATCTGGCAGGCGTACAGCCTTTTCAGCACTGAGAGTTGTGGAAAGCCTGAGAGCAAGCAGCAAGGATGGAGTCTTCTCAGAAGCATGTCCTTCCTGAGAAGAAAAAGCTGGTAGAAAGCCTTTTACCTTGGCTTCATTCATGTTTATTTTTGTGGGAGAGTAGTAAACACAGCTTGTCACATTGCCAAACCTCCATCCAGAAAAAAAAAGGCCACACAGCTTTTTAAAGAACATGTTACCAGAAAGCGATAAGGAGAAGACAATTTTGTTTGAAATTTCCCAGAAATAGCCAGCCTGAGGAAGAAACTCAGCATGAAGCATTAAACAAAGGATTAGTTTGGAAAGTCTGTTAAGGTCTGATAATAGCTTCTTGTAATATGAAGAGTGGGACAAATATAATAAAGGCAGCACCATCCATTCTGCCTATAATTTACTATTAACAAAAAAAAAAAAAAGCAAGACTTTAAATCTTTAAATCAGATTAGCTGCTCAGTGTATCAAATAAGTACATTTCATAATTATAACTTTTTATGACTGTTATAAAAGGTCTTATGCTACTGAAAAATTCTGCTGTTCTTTAAGCATACCTTATCCTGCTGTTGCTCTTGCTGAAGTCATACTAGCAAAATCTGAGTGTGGAACATGGAATATTTATTTGCATAAATATTGAAGTTTTGATAGTATATGGAAAACTGCTAACATGTTAGTCTAGAAACCTTTGCCCTGAAGATCACCAGTCTTTTTCACTGGTTATTCAGCTTCCTAAAATGATCTTGTCAACAAACTTCCATATTATTTCTACTTTCATCCACTTCAATTTTATTGCAATTTAAATATTGTGTTTATGTAGTGGCTTGATAGTTGTCCTGTTAAATAGATTTCACCCCATTTAACAGAATCAGTTTCTCTGGATCCAGAGTGAAAGTTTCCAGCAGAGCTTCCTATCACACTATCCATCTACTTGAAAGCAGGATAATGCTGTGAGATATCATTTCTTACACACTCTCTTCAAGGAAATCATTTTATTATCATTGGGAATGACTGTATTCAAGGACAGATTTTAATGACTGTTTCTTAAGTGCTGACAGACAAATGGATATCTTTTGTTCAAGTCATCTAAGGGATGAGCAGGCCAAAATGCTTTCCTTTCAGCTCACTCACTTTACTTAAAAAGTAAAAAGAGAGCATTATCCAGCTTAATGTTTTAAAGACAGTGAGTGTCTTGGTCAGTGGTTTTGATTCCAGCTTCTCCTCTCAGTCTGCCAAACTCACTGTATGTGCCTGTAGATCATGTAGGAGAAAAAAAAAATACTCTGAGAATTCTCCCTCTATGACTATTAATCACTTAAAAGTTTCATGTGATGATTTATTTGAGATGGGATAGTGGATCATAGAGATTAAAATGTATGGAATCCCTTAAGCTAGGTGCAAGAGATGTAATTTCCCTTGAAAAGCAACGAGTAAGCTTTTGCTGAGAAAGTTAACACGTGAAAGAAAGCTGTTAGCATAGTGACATAAACATTGTCAGAAGAGCTCTGATAAAAAGTGGAATAAACAGAAGAGAATGATGAAAGTAAAGAGAAAAAAAAATACTCCACTTTCATTCACTAGCTTTCCCCCACTGCTATTTAAGGACATTACTCTAAACTACTAGAGTTTTTGAATAAATCAGCTTAGCTACACACCATGTCAAATTCTTGAGACTATTTATCTCGCTTTGGTAATAAGTTATTATAGTTTTAATCTTCCTGTATTCTGTTCTTCATTTACTTACTTGTTAATGATACAATATACTCCAGATGTTAGAAATGCAACTAGTTTACAAAATTTTCTAATAAGCATTGTTTTCTTTGCTGTTCCTTTCAGTAGTTCTGAGCATGGTATAAAGAATTGCAAATAGCTTCACAGTTATGACAAACCTTAGGTAACTAGTTAACTAGATATGTAGATCTGAAGTTCAGTTAAGTTCCAGGCCCCTAGCTGGTTTGAATGGAGGAACAATTCTGACTCATATCCATGAAAGAATCTGTCTCTAGGCACAAGAATTATTGCCAGGACAAAATTTCTCTCAGCAAAGTCAATGCTTATTGTCCAGTGATCTCAAAATGAAGAGAGAGGATTTTTTTTTTCTTTCATATTTTTGCTCAAAATTTCCTGGGCAAAGGAAAGTTTGGCAGCCATTTCAAGAACTGCTGTAAAAGTAAGTTTCAAAAATAATGAAA
Source organism: Anas acuta (assembly GCF_963932015.1). NCBI lineage: Eukaryota > Metazoa > Chordata > Aves > Anseriformes > Anatidae > Anas > Anas acuta. The sequence continues at coordinate 106,008,191 of NC_088981.1, forward strand.
AGAAGAAAATGGTCATGTTCATTCATATTTGACATTTTTAAGGAACTACATTTCTGTAAGTTTTAAATATTTTTTTTTATAGATTAATTGTATGATGACGTAGCATACATTAGGAGAGTATGTATACTTATATTGTCATATAGTATTCTGAAAAATTAAGGAAGTTTTCAAATTTTTTTTGTTTGTTTGTTTTCTGTGTACAGATCCTGCAAGGAAAGTATGGTGCCAATTTCAAAAGTGCTTATGTTGGATCTGATTGGAGTTGTTCCCAGAGGGTGCTTCACTTTGGAAATCTGACAGGATTTGGGCTGTAATAGCTGCTCAGTAATCCTCCGCCTACCCGTTCCCATGTTCCACATGCAACTCAATGAAGCTATGTTCAGAAAATACTCAGACCATGAAGTCAACCTCTTAGAGCCCAGTCACCTACTTTAATTGACAGAAAGGTTGAACTGACTTTAGAAGATGAGGGCAGTGATTGGGCACAATACATGACCCTGTAGATAATACCTTTCAGAACAGAAAGAAGATTTGACTACAGATATATCTGTAGAGACAGGTATGTCTTTTATATGGTTTTATAATTCTGCTGCTTTTTCTGTTGTTTCTGCCAGGTATATCCTTGGCATCTGGCTCCAGTTTTACAAAAGGCAATCCACTGTTTTTTTCTTCTTATTCTGTGTGTCTCTAACTGTGATCCCATTTGACTAAGGTGAAAGGAATGTAGATTGGTTCATAGGCTACAGCAGAATTGGTATTTCTCATCCATAGTTCTCTTGCAATTTAACATATAAACATCCTCTCAAGATAGTTTCACAGAAGGGAAAAAAAAAAAAAAACAAAACAAAAAACATGTAAAGTGTTTACTGCATCTGAGAGAAACACATCTGGTGAAGCTGCAGAGTGCATTAGCTCACCAAGGTGATGAAGTGAAATTTGAAATGACATTTAAGTGCCATGAGGGACAGCCCCAGAGCAGAGCTACTGACTAGGTGTGGCTTTTTCTTTCAACACCGTGAAAAGCTTTTGTTATTCTTGCTAAACTGCTGCTACCCCAATGGGAGGTTTTATTAATATCTAAGGGGAAAAAAAGAGGTGAATCCTCTACTTTAATGTTTTTCAGTGTAGCAACATGATACTAATGTGCTCAAGTCTTCAAGACAGTGCTGGGTTTGCCTGCTGGAAATATGTCACCACCACAACCTCAGTGCCATGCTGGAAACAAATCAAGCCATTGATTCTGCCCAGCCTACAGAAATACTGAACTTTAATCATATGAATAGTCCATTGTCATCAAAAGAAGAACTTCAACACTCCTACTCTCTCTGGTTTGATTTATTTTCCTTTCATAAATATTTTTATCTGTTTTATAAAATAAGATACAAATAAATTAAAAAAAGAAAAAAGAAAGAAAGAATAAGATAAATAAATATTTTATTTACAAAAAAGTAATACTTGTCCCATTTGAAAAGTATGTTTAGATAGAAGGGGAAAACAAAAAAAGCTATACAATATTCACATTTACTATTTAAAGGACAATTAAAAATCATAGTAAGCATTTCTGTAAGTTTGGCAAAATCAAGAAATCAAGGCTTGAGATGCTTCCCCTGACTCACATTCCCCCACTGACAGTTGATAAGAGAAGGAGAGAAACTAGGTTAATTCATTCGATCCTCTCTTTGTTAGTCCATGACTATATGACAGCATAGATTAGCCGAATATGTGGTCCCATTAGACTACACAATTTGCTATATTGTTAAATTCAGTGAAGAAATATTTTGCATGAACCATATACAAACATGCAAGCATTCATTGCATGAATCATGCAATGCAAACATGCAAACATTCAAACATACAAACATTAATTGTATGAATCATATACAAACATGCAAAGCTGACAACATCACAAATTCAGCAATCTGAACTCAAAGAGATGTTATAGCGTGGTACACTTTTAAATAATTTACACTTTAGAACATTTGCTGCTGATGCACAAAATAGGCACAGAAACTTGCTAAGGGCCTTTTTTCCCCCTTTACAGTATATTTTGAAATACTGAATACTTTGCTAAGAGATAGTATATTATCACTTTAGAAAGGTTATTACTTTAGGAAATTCATACTGACCAAAATTTTAGTCTCTGAGTCAAATGTCGAAATTATACAAATTTTCCAAGTCCAGAATTTGGCTATGGTTTTATATGAGTAATGACATATTATCATAGTAAAAACATGTTAGATGTTCTATATAGAATTCCAACTGGTCTTTACAAAGTTTGTGTTTTCCAACAATATTTTGGTTAAGTTTCTAGCTTGTCTAAGCTGTGCAAATACAACTTTAGAGCAAACACTAAAGATACAGACAGTGCACTGAGTTCTCATGGAAGAGTATACTAAAAAGAACTGTAGCAAAATAAAGTATGAGTAGTGAGATTGGAATGAACATCAGAAACCAATTTTATACAAATCCTCACAATACTGGATATGTATACTTCTTTTATAGAACAGCCTTCCAAACATCTTTAAAAATTCAAGAGTGAGAGTTTCCTTACGAGTAATGTTCCCATATATAATACTGAATTTAAAAATGGCGATGGAATTCCTACAAATTTTACCTTCTTCAGGTCCAACCTAACATTATGTTAGGTTGCAATCAAATTGCTAGTAAGGGCTTTGTTACTTGGAGCTTTATAATTTATTTAATGTCCTTGCTCTCAATAAGGCTGTGAAGATATTTATTTAGGATTTAGGAGTAACTCAAGTGGAAATAGAATCTTTTCAATTTTCATGAAAAAAAAAAAAAAAAAGCTACTTTTTGTTTTTAAGATGCATTTGCCATTAGAAAATTTGACACTCACTTTGAACATAAAAATCTATCGAAACCCATTTAGTTGGAGTTACCCAGGGAGTTTCAGGAAGTATTAGATTCAAAAGTAAGAATGAATCTGTAAAAGTCTTGGACCATTTTCATTGTGGTGAAACGCAGTTCCAACTTAACAGAAATTTATAACATAATGTTATATGCTACTGCTGTTTCCAGCAGGACTGTGTAGATAGAAAATCTACCAGTTAGTTAAGTGGAAAAGCTGGTGACTGAAACAGATCTACCAAGAGAAGGGAATAATATTGCATGTTTATGACAATAGTTGTTGAGGTAGCTCTGAATACTAACCTAATTTTACATAAAGAAAGCCCAGTGTAATTACAGTGCAATGTGACTATGAAGGGATGCATATTTGTATATCTATATATTTTGGAGGCCATAGATGAATTTAAGGATTTAGACAGAGGCTGATACATAAAAATGAATTCTAATATTATAGTTAAATGAAAACATACCAGTTGCTGAACAGACAATTGGGAGAGGATCACAAGGGATCATGAAGGTTGGAAGGAACCTCCAGAGGTCTCTAGTCCAACCTTCTGCTTCAGGGACAGCTGTGGGGTCAGATCAGGCTCTGCAGGGCTCAAAAACCTCCGAGGATGGAAACTGCATCACCTCTCAGTCAGCTCCACTGTGTGACTGTCCTGAGGGAATTTCACTCTTGCTGAAAATGTGGCTGAAAATGAGGTAGCAATCACCACTTTCACAGGTGAATATCAGATCTGTGAGTATAGAAATGAAGTTGGAGAAATTGTTAGGTGATACCAGAGCAAAGACAATTTAATATGGCATAAGCAGAAACACTTTGATTTTTTATTTTATTTTATTTTATTTTATTTTATTTTATTTTATTTTATTTTATTTTATTTTATTTTATTTTATTTTATTTTATTTTATTTTATTTTATTTTATTTTATTTTCTGGGGTGGGGTGGAGTGGATAGAGGAGAGGAAGAAATTATAAATCCACTGGCAAAATTAAATAGAATAGTAGTAACCATTTAAAAAGCTTCAATTCTTTTGAGGAAGCTTGGCCTAATTTCAGGCAGAATGATCCATTAGAAATCCTCAGAGATAGGAAGTGACAAGCAATCCACCTCAGGAAGATATTTAAGCAAGGCCTTCTGCCAGTAAGTGACTCAGTAAGCCACAGGTTTCTATCAAAATGTTAGGTCACAGATGAAACACAGAAAACTTTAGCAAACCTGGAAGGAAATAGGAAATATCTTCATTTACAGCTGAGCGAAGATATTCATATGGGGAGATCTTATGCTTTCCTACAAAATTTAACACTTTGATTTTGTCACAAGAAAGCAAGAAAGCTGAAGCAAAAATTCAAACGATATCAGATATTATTTTATTTTATTTTATTTTATTTTATTTTGTTTTATTTTATTTTATTTTTACATAGCAAAATATACAGACCTTCATTTCCAATTTCGTCTTTGCCCTTTTCACTCTTTGTGACCCTCTCTGAGAGCTATGATGCCTGACAGAGCCCTGCCTCACCTGCATTTTGCACTTCAGTCACCCAGGTGATCAGTTCAAGGCCTCAGAAGTCAGATAGGCAGCAGCAAAAATTAAGGGGATACAGATTTAAACGTGGATCTACTCTTGTTGTTTGCAGGCATTGCTGAGAAGGTTAGACCTATGTGAGGCAGAAACAACCAGTGATCATTTGGCAGATGAAGGCTCATGATACTCTAAGACATTGTTTCTCTTCTGAGTTGCACTTGAGATACAACAAAAATACTCAGAGGAGCAGAAGTGCTGCAAAACCTGTTCATGTCTGTCCAACTAACTTGTTTTCTCCCCTGTAGCTTCGATTGTAATTATGGGTTTCATTTTGTCACACCAGTACTGTAAAGAAGGAGATATTTCTGGAATCCAACATAAAAATAGAATAAAATAGAATAATTCAGTTGGAAGGGACCTTCAAAGATCATTCTGTCCAACTGCTTGACTAGCTCAGGGCTTACCAAAAGTAGAAGCATATAATCACAGAATTCTGTGATTCTGTGATTCTGCTATAATCGAGGGCATTATCCAAATGTCTCTTGATCACTGACAGGTATGGGGCATCAACAATACTTAAGGTGATGCTACACCAACACTAAATATAATGTAAAAATGGTTCTTTTGACCAGCTGGCTATGCTGTGTTTAATGTACCTCACTATGTGGTTTGCCCTCTTTGCTGCCAGGGCACACTGCTGACTCACATTGGGCCTACTGTTGAACAACACCCACAGATTCCCTTCTGCAGAGCTGCTGTCTAGCCATGTCTTCTGTGGAAGACATTAGAGGTCTGTCATAGTAAGCAATGATGAGACCACAAGCAAATGTCTAAGAAAGCGAGTTGGTTATGTCTTTGCCAGCAAATGCCACAGCCATCACATTCCTGTGAGGCCCAAGGTCTTTTGGGTGGGGAGTACAGAAGATCAGATTGCACAGTCAGTAAAACCTGGAGATTTGCCCATGTCTGACCTGCTGAGGGGGCTACTAGAGGATAATGTGATCTGCAGTCAAGCAGATCTTCTGATTCTGTGAAAAATCTCTGACAAACACAAATACCTCTTGAGTTATTTAGGCCTACAGTACCAGTAACTCCTACCTTGAATTCTACATGATAAGGGAAATAGTTACAGAACAAAACAATGAGAGTAATGACTGATATTCAAGCAACTCATAATCACAACACATAGCTACTGGTAGAGAAAAGAATTAATAAATGCCATAATTGGTCCTTCCTGTTATCTATAAACATTGTCCTATATTTCCTTCTAAGTTTATTGTGATGCTGAATATTTCACTTATCCCAGTTTTAACATGGAGTATATTCTATGAGTGAGAATAAATAATAAATTTACTATCGTGGAAAGGATAAGAAGTCAGAATTGACAGTTTTGCTTTGAAATAGGGAATTTCAGAATTCAAGAAACTGTAAGTTCCTGAAATACAGATATTTCAGAGGGAAAAGTAGCCCTACATTTTCCATTCCAGAGCTCTACAGGTACTCCTGCAGACTGTTCCTAACACACTATAGCTGTCAGTTGTCACTATTAGACAAAACAGAGAGAGCTTGATTGTATTTGGACTAAAGCATAAGAAATCAAAATAATTGTATGAATATGATATCACAGAAGAGTGTGTTCCCACCCAAGTTTCCAGCTCTCATGAATTTAGTTAAAAATTAAATAATAGCTTCTAGCTGCATGCTGGTGGCCCACAAAACTGGAGGGCAAGGAAATCATGTAGCCATTCAGCCAATAACACTAACTCAAACTAATAAAAAGGTCAGGTCTTCTAGGAAAAAAATTGTTGAGTTTTCACCTCAGAAATAACTCTTCTGTTTCTTATGCAGTTCTACTTTGCACTGACTTTTACCCGAGCTGCATTACAAGATGTGAATTGTTTTCAAATGCAGTCATATAAGCCAATCACGGATAAGAAGGGCAAGTGGAAAAATATAAATGATATGGAAAAATATACTTGATATTAGTTATTCTTCACAGGGAATGCTATTAACTTGGGAGAAAGGTGATTTTGTTTTAATTATAATTTGCAATAATTAAATAGAAGAAAGTCCAAACCAGTGTTATATACACTTGATAGGTTCAAAGGGACAGTTTCAAAAAGCTGAAAACAATTACGAACGATTTCAGGCAGGAGGCAGAATTTAATTAAAAACATATGAATAATAATCAGATTTTTTTTTTAAAAAAACAAAAAACTTTAATAGGTATTCAGAAATCCGCACTCACATCTGTGAAAGGCCACAGTGGTCAAAACTACAAAACTATCTTTCCTAGGAAGTGAAAACATCTCCATACGTATATTTAGAACCATAGAATGGTTTGAGTTGGAAGGGACCTTAGAGATCATCTAGTTCCAAGCCCCTGTCACGGTGAGGGACACCTCCCAATAGATAAGGTGCTCAAAGCCCCATCCAGCCTGGTCTTGAACACCTCCAGGGATGGGGCATCCACAGCTTCTCTGGGCAAGTTGTTCCAGTGCCTCAGCACCCTCTGAGTAAAGAACTTCCTCCAAACCTCTAATCTAAATCTCCCTCTTGTAGATTAAAACCATTCCCCCTTATTCTATCACTATCTGCCCATATAGAAGGTCGCATTCCATATGCCTCTTTTAAGTACTGAAAGGCTGCAATGAGGTCTCCCAAGAGACCTCTCTTCTCTATGTTGAACATCCCCAGATCTCTCAGCCTTTCTTCACAGGAGAGGTGCCCCAGTGCTCTGATTTTTATAGCCTTCCTTTGGACTCACTTTACCAGAACCACATCCTTCTTGTGTTGGGGGCCCCAGATCTGAATGCAGTGCTCCAAGTGGAGCTCACCTGGAGATATGCATAAGTTCACTTGTACATGCATATGAACAAATGAGAAAAATGTGCTTATATGGAATGTAAAAAAGAAGATATGGTTAATAACAGTAAGTAATTTGATATTTATGTCCTAGAATTTTAGAACTGGTAGGAGAGGCACAAGTACAGTTCTTTACCATAAACCTTTGGAGATTAAGGTCTTCTGAAAGTTTGCACATTTGTTTTGCGTGACATTTCTCTTTTGTGTTGTTGTGCAGAAGCAATAGAAGACAAGGAGGTGGAAAGTCAGTTAGATATTCACACATATTCCAACTGGAAATTTCAGAAGATGATAAATAGTAGCTATTCATGTTAGACATTTTTATGTCAGTGAGTACCAGTGATTTCAGAAATACTAAAGAACTGGAAAATGAAAGCAAACTAAAATTTTGTTGACAACAAAAGTCATTTCAATGAACTTGCATAAGTAACAAGGGATCCATTATTCTGATAGCAATGCTGGGACAGAATAGAGTGTCTTCTGATTATTTGTTTAATATAGAATTAGAATAAATTGAAGAGAGAAATAAGAATAATAATAAAAAGGCTCTAATCCTGTCTGAGGAACTAAGATAACCAACCCAAGTTTGAATATTTAGTTGTTTACCGCAAGTCTGCTGATACAACGGACTTCTAGAATGTATTGAATTGGGAACTAACTATTCAGTACTTCAGTTAAGAAATTACAGCGATAGCGAATTCACAAGTTTGTCTTCAAATGTGTGGGTTAAAAGTTGGTTAGTTTAGAACACAGGTAGGCACAGAGGGTAAATATATTTTAATGGATCATACAGGGTTCAGATTTGCTCCTATACTAACACCTTTGTCAGTGATCTGAAAGAAAGCACAAAAGTTTTTACTAGGAAAGTTTGTAGATGGTTTTTGTCAAATATTGATGGACTGACAACATATATGGAAGATATCACAGCAATTTTTATTTTATTTTATTTTATTTTATTTTATTTTATTTTATTTTATTTTATTTTATTTTATTCCCCATAAAGGGGTGTAAATGAATCCATTAGCCATATTGGTTAATTTCATAAGCATGAGCCCCCATCTCAGTCAGAAGTTCTCAGATTATTTGTTTTGGGGTTTGAATCCCTGTTTAGGAAAAGGCAACATAAGAGTAATTGGATGAATGGACATCTTTGATAAAGAAACGAAGATCATCACCCGTAAATGTGGATCCCGTCTGCTTATCAGGCTTGTCATCATCACAAAACTGGAACAGCGCCAGTGATCCCATATTTACTGTGTGAACTGGTTTAGATCAACCACTGAGGAATTCTGTATCCTTCTCCGAAAGGTCCTGTTCTTAAAAATAGGACACGCTTTGAGAATTTCACTAGTGATTGATAAGAAAGTTACATTTAACTTTATGGAAAGTTAAAGAAAGACCTGATATTCACATCAATATTAATATACAAGACAGCAAGAATCTTAAATATGTTTTATCAGACCAACCACTGCAGATAGATAGATATAGTTAGACTAAGAATCATTATCATAGTATCATGTTTTATTCTAGGTGGTGTAGTTAAAAATCCCACACAGGCCTATGAGCAATCCTCTGTAAATTCACAAAAAAAAAGAAAAAAAATAACACTATTCGCTGGTAAGATAAAAACTGGCAGCAAGTAGGAGATGGTTCTCATTTCTGTACACCTCTGAAAGTAGCAGGAAGGTCATGATCAGTAGAAGTATGTCAGGAATTCATGAAGATCAAAAGACAACCATACCTCTGTCAAATATTTTTTCAGTGTTGCATTTGATTTTAAAATAGATGCATGCAGTGAGCTAAGATGGAATATCAGCAGACTTTTAGCTCGTAATAACTCCTGCATGCACACACATATTCCTTCTTCAGAATTACTTAAAAACAAAACAAAAACAAAACACATGCAAAAACAAAACAAAACAAAAAAATACACACACACAAAAAAACAAACAACAAAACAAACAAACACCACTGAAGTAAATCAAGAGCTTGGAGATGCATTGTGTCAGCTGCAAGCCATTTTATCTTGCAACAAGGGACTGGGTGAGCCACTTAAGCTGTTTTTCATCCTTTCACAATTCTGCTTGTAATTTTGTACTAGGAAAATGTCACATAAGACACAGATACATGGGACATACATTTTGACAACATTCTAACCCTATGGGGCTATAGGGACTGACTGTGTAACTATTTATATGGTACTGATCACCAGACTATCAAGCAGCTCAGCTGTTTAATATTGTTGATTACCACAGCCTGCCTATAAGGTAGGGATGTTTTATTAACTTGTGCTCAGTCAGAGCATTGTGCTATTTGGATAACAAACAAACAACTCACTCAAGGTGACATGGAAGTTCTACAAGAAAGCCGCAGATTTACTCTATACACTAATTACACAAATATCCTTTTAAGGAGTATCATCTAAAACTAGTTGTTTAGGAAAGTTCACAATATTAGATACAAATTCTGTTTTTCTTACTCAAGTTAAAAAGACACAACATGAAACTGAGCATAGATTAGGCATTACAATTCCTACAAAACCCAGTATAAATATATGTCAAATTCATTACAGGTTTATACATATTTAATCCAGACATTTTCTTAGCAGGATTTTCAAATCATGCCTTACATTTTCATCTCACCTAAACGGCCTCAAAAGAATGGGATAAATAAGCTGTAGCTGTTCCTATGCCGTTACAAGATGCTGTAGCTCCTTCAAGTCTCAAGTTGTCTCAAGGCTTCCTCACATGCCCTTGCTGCCTGTCTCGTGGCTTTTTCTGTTTTTCCTGTTGACTTCTCTCTTGGGGTAGACATATTTTTAATTTGTTTGACCATATCTTAGTCATATTAGGATAGCTCATGTAAATTGGCTGAGTGAGAATTTTGTAGACTTTCTAACATAACCTTTCAGTGGTCATTTCTGTGATCGTTTCTGAATTTCTTCTGAGTTAGTGACATTTCCTGGTTTGCTCTTTCTCCTTATGTATTTCAAAAAGACTGCCTCAGCTTGCAAAGCAATAATGAAAGGAGTAACTTAGTTTGCAATAAGTGTTAAGAGCCTTTGTTTTTGTTCTCATAATCTGTGCTAAAATGTATAAAGTTATTAGAGTGGTATTGTCTATTAAAAAAAAAAAAAAAGTGTAGCAGTAGTTCAAGAGTAACTCAAACTTAGATAATTAGTACAAATATATATATATATATATATATATATATATATATATATGTATATATATATTTTTTTTTTTCAGACACAAGCCCCAAACTAGAGAAACAGTATTTACACAAGTGATAGCTCAGGATACCACTTACTTGCTTCAGTTATATTTGAACCTATTAATCTGATGGTTTATGTGATATTGTGTTTACATTTAACTTGTCCAAACATTCTCCAATTTACTAGTTTTTTTGTATTAGTCTATTTTTTTATTGTTTGTCTCCATATAATTATTTGCTGCTGCATACTTCAATGTGACTCCAGAAAATTATATGAAGTTAAGGCTGTCTTAATTTATATAATTTATATTAGAATCAGAACTAATAGTTTTTTTTTTTTTTTTCCTATTTTTATAGCTCATTTCTAAGGCATTTTGATATTGTCAACAGTCTATTGCTCTGCAATTTAGTAAAGAGTGTCTGTAGTTTTCCTACAATAAATACTGTTTGTTAAATATATTGTACTGCTTACATCCTGAGAGACTTCCTGGATTTTGGTGTACTGACATATGCTATTTTTGTAACTCTTCAAATAAAAGGAATTGTAAATAAAAGAAGTTTTTGAAAGTTCTATAATTTATGATCATCTGGCTACATTTTCAGTATCAAAACTACCTCCAGAATATCTTATTTTCTAGGAAAATTATAATGTGGAATTTTATGCCAAGTTTCTTCTTAAAACTAAGCTCATTTGCATTTTCAACCACAGGGAGTTACTTGGAAACCTCTGCACAGCAAGGTGCAAACAGACTAGTGATAATAAACCAGGAATTATACAAAGCTGTAATTCAGTTCATGAAATAACCCCAAAGCTAAAGTGCTTATTAAATACTTCTATTTGCACAAAAATTCTTTGATAATTAAAAGAAAAAAAAAAGAGAGAGAGAAAAAAAGATTATCCAAATTTATCCAATTCATTTGTTTCATCAACAGGTTAACTTAAAAAGTGGTTTGGAACAGCATGAAAAGTAGTTCTTTGCCTTGCTGCAAAGGTGTGGTAAAGAACAGGGCTAGGAGCTAGCCATATTCAGACAAATTTCAAAGAAGGCTTCACTCTGAATTTGATTCACAGGGCTAGGAGATTTTTTTTTTTTTAAATCGAGTTCAGTTAGCTCACTCTACTTCACTTAGCTTTTATCTATTCCAGGTTTACCAACTTGTTTTTGTAAAATCTGAATATTTTCCAGTGGGGGAAAAAAAATAAAATACAAGAAAGTTGTTCTTGCAGCACCTTGTAGCAGATGATCTTGTAGCAGATGATCAGAAACATACGAAAAAAAAATCACAAACTCAAAAGTAAAATAAAATCAGATCCTAGATTCCTGATCTTGTCCCACTGAGTTACTAATATGAACATAAAATAAATAGTTTCAGTTGGGAAGGTGCTCAGAAGGTCACATAGTCCAACCTCCTTCTTAAAGCTAAGTCAGCTTCAAAGGTAGAAGAGGTTGCTCGGGGCTCTAGTCAGTTATGTTTTAAAAAACCCTTAAAATGGGGATCTCTATGCTCTCTGTAGCCTGTTCCTGCACTTAACCAAGATCCCTCAGAATGACAGTCCTACCCACCAGCACATCGAACATTCAGTTTGATGTCATCTACAAATTCTATGACAGTCCATTATCCAAGTTTTGATGAAAATTGACTTCAGTACCAGCTTATAGAGAACATAGCTGGCCATCTGTTAGGCTTTGAACTTAAATACTGCTCTTCAAGCTAATGATCCAGACAGTTCTTTCACCAAACATGAGGTGCCCTTCCAGCATATATTGCAGAAGTTAAAGACTCCCATGACTGGGTGATCTGCAGCAGACACTCATCTAGTTGTGGATGCACAGTGTGCCCCTCTTTTTGGCAACTCCTTTGATTTTGACAGGCTTATTGACCGGTCTTCAGATTCCTTTCCATAGAGGCATTGCATAAACTCTCCCACCCTGTTCCCATATCTAAGGAGCTGGTATTTATACAGCAACATTCCACTGTGATGTGATTGGGAGTTAAAAAAATATATATATTTTTTGTAGGTTTAGATTTGTTAATTTCTTGAATAATCCATTATTTTAATAGTGGATATTGACTTAAATCATTAAGTAATTTTTAACATAAAGCAATTGTTGTAGTGGTAGAATTATTTCAAAGTACAGAACATGAAGTAATGGGAAGTTAGGTGGTTAAAATATAAACATAAAATACTGATGTGCCCATCTTTGTTTTCTTATCAGATTTAAGATTTACTCTGTTAGGTCATATTTGAAGTAATCTAAACTGCTTTTAGAAATGATGTGTGAGTAATGAGGAATAGAAGCCTCCATATAAACTACAGACATGTTGTTTGCTTCTGAAAGAAACCAGAGTCAACACCAAAACAAACCAAAACAATAAGACACTAACAACAACTAAAAAGAGACAATTCTAAGAATTCAGTTAACATCATAAAAAATGGGTTTCAACAGCAGACACCTTATTTAACTTGCTCCATGTATCATTGTGTTTTAGGGGTAGCCATTAGAATTCATAAATTCTTCACTCACAGACAATCCTCAAATCTCTCTTCAGATTTTAATAATATAACATTTGAAAATACAGTGTTTTTTTGTTTTGTTTTGTTTTGTTTTGTTTTTTTTTTGGTTTTCTTCATTATGTAGCCACTAACCTGATGCTTGGAAAACATTTGAAACGACTACCCAGAAATCTTTCTCTGAGAGAAAATTTTGGCTTTATTCTGTGGTTAATGATCAAATGCCACCTCTCACTGATATATGAGCAGGTCTTACAAAAATCTTACAGGAATGATTCCATGAAGGGTACATAGTTATTGAAGAAAATTGGTTTATTCCATTAAATAAAATGAACGAAGAGAAAGGGTAATATAACTGTTGATTCAACAGAATGATAAATGCTGAAAGTGAGGAAAGAAATGAAACTATTTAAATTAAAGGGCAATGCTGTCACAAGAAAAAATGAATATGAGCTGGCCAAAAGGCAAGAAATACTTTAAAATCATCAAATCAGACTGGTTCTTCTATTAGAAATAGCAGGGACAAAAAATCCTGAGTTTTAAGAGTGGAATTTGACTCTTATAAGAGATTAAATGGCAGAGTTACCTATTGTGACCTAGGAAATTTCAGTCATTTCTTCTGAAAGTTGCAGGAGGCAATCTATCTTTACCATGAAATAAAAAATATTTTCTACACGCTGTAGTATTTTTATTCACTAATAAACTTGAACACAATATAGACAGTAAAAAGATTAATGAAGACAACCTTGTCAAATTGCTCATTTGTATTAAACCTAGTGTAAGGTTTTATAATTTGTGGAATCTGGTTTGAGGACAACATGAAGCCCTTGATCTGGCTTTTCTACTCCATCTCAGGGTCTCTGCTAAACATATGTTGACTCTTGGTTGAAAATCAGAGTTCAAAGACCACTTAAGGAAGTACTCAAAAATACTGTATGGAATACTTGCTCATTATTTCCATTTCTTTGTTCATATCAAATTCTTTATTGAGACAATAATATTCTTATGAAATTTCTGTTTTACTTTTCTTTGGTGGAAAATGTTATTACTAATGATATGAAGGATGAATGCTGACACACTGCTGGCCAGTGAATCATTCTGAGAATGTACAAATATTTTAATACATACAGAGAAGTTAGAACACCATCCCAAATTATTTTCTTCCATAAATTTAGGATTAGCTTATGAATGTGTCCATATTTCATAAGGATACAAAATGTATGAAATAGGAGTAAAAGTCAGGCTCACCAGAGGCTCATTGTTGCCAGTTTTTTAGAAAGCCTACGAATCTGACAATTTCCTTCTCATTACAGTACTGACAAGCTCCATTCCCACTCATTCTTGCTGTAATTGAAACACAGTACATTTCCATAAGTGAGAGGAAATGACTATCCATTATCATATCTTTCTTCAGATGGGGAGCAGTTTACTATACTTTAAAGTAAAATTAACCCAGTAATAGAATTCTTGCATTTTCTTGCATTCTGAGCTTTCTGAAGCTCACAAAAGTCTTAAATGATGTTTCTAGTACAAGTAAAAATTTCATTTAATTGCTAAGAGTTATGATCTTATGAGACAATGTGAGGTTTTCAGATCTGGCTGCTTATGAGTAAAGTTAACTGCATTTATTTTACATGGTAACATGATTCTAAGGAGCTAGAAGCTTGCTGATGGAAACAAAATATGGTCAAGAGTTACAAGAAGCTCCGACTATAGGAAAGTGTTATCATCTATTTACACACATTCTGTGTGCTTCCCACATTGTTTCTGCTGGTAATCAATGACTTTGAGACAAAGGTGTTGTTAAGTAGGTGTATCCAATATTTCCACCACAGGCTTTGGGTCATTATTTTCTTTTACTTCTGTACTTCCACTATCACAAAGCTGTTACTGAAACTGTCTTGAGGCACTAACAAAGTGCAGAAGAAAGGTTCAGCTTTTTCTAAACTCAAAAGTAACTTGTGGCCAAAAGTTCTATAATTTTTAAAATAATACAATTTGCTGACAGAAAGAAATATGTCAGTTTTGTATAGCATGCAGAAATTTAGGTGTATCTTGCTGATCACTGGTATCTTTTTTCATTACAAGTTGTGCTCTGTGTACTCGATCCATGGAAAATACCAATCTGTTATGGAACGTGCTTTCTAGCTGAAAATAATAGATTTAATTAATCCAGCTTTTAGGGTCCCTTGAGCAAACTAAGCAGGCATCCAACACATTTAAGGAAAAAAAAAAAAGAATTAAAGCATAGACATTAATAATTAATACAGACGGTGAAGAAAGATTAATAGTTGGAAATTGAAAACCTATTTCCTTTTAAATAAATATAAGGAGTAACCATTGTGATGCTAATGAACAGTTTTAGATACACGGACTAATATCTACCTATTTACTTAACTACACAAATTACCTTAAGGTATTTATGATGTTATTTTAGTAACACCTCCTAAATTCACAGTAACAGAAAACATGGGTTTCACTTCGTGGAAACCCATGCCCTGTTACCTGAGGCAACTACAGTTGTTAATCTTTCTATGAAGTGATCACAGTCTCCTTAAAAACTAATTTAATTGTTGTTATTATGCTTTTGGGGGGTTGTTGTATCTAGACAGCTGTTCCAGAACCTCACTCTGAAAAAATAACACATTTTTCAGCATATCCTTTTCTAGTCAGTTTATATACATTTGTTCCTGTGCTGACAGGAAATCCGTCTTTCCTTCTGGTACTCATTTTATCTACATGTTTAGAAGAGCAACAGTCTCACCATTTTTTTTTAATTTTTTTTTTTCCAGATCAGCCAAAGAAAGTTCATATATACCTTTCATATATATATGTTCATATATAAGTTCATATATACCTTTCATATATATCTGTTTTGAATTTGAGGAACTAGAATTGTTCCCCATGCTCTAGACACTACTGCCTTGAACAATGGTGTTTTATGAAATCCTCTTACTGGATCACAAATTTTAGTAGGACTTCTTATTCCAAAATGAGAGGTGAAGAATGTGTTTCATTTTGGGACCTGAAGACAGCACCTTTTTCTACAACCTCATTTCATAAACCTTTCATACACAGTACACAGTACTGTATACAAAATACACAGGGTACACAGAGAGGCCCAACTTCGATTTTAGGGTCAGGAGGAAGCTTTTATTCAGGGTGCAGCATAGCCAGCTGGTGGCAGTACTCACCTGGTGAGAAGCTCAAACCCACTCAAGCTGAAGAGGACACAGATGTCATAGAATCACAGAATGGCTTGGGTTGAAAGGGACCTCAAAGATCATCTAATTCCACCCCACACTGCCATAGACAGGGATACCACCCACTACTAGATCAGGTTGCCTCATCCAACCTGGTCTTGAACACCTCCAGGGATAGGGCATCCACAACCTCTCTGGGCAACTTGTTCCAGTGCCTTACCACCATCTGAGTGAAAAATTTCCTCCTAACCTCTAATCTGCTCTCCTAATCTAATCTCCTCTCTTTTAGTTTAAAACCATTCCCCCTCATCCTGTCAATATCTGATTGAGCAAAAAGTTGCTCTCCATCTTTTTTATAAGTCCCCTTCAAGTACTGAAAGTTTGCAATGAGGTCACCCCGGAGTCTTCTTTTCTGTAGGCTGAACAGCCCCAGCTCTCTCAGATTTTCTTCACCACAGGGGTACTCCAGCCATTTGATCATCTCTGTCGCCCTCCTCTGAACCTGCTGTAACAGATCAACATCCTTCCCATGCTGGGGGCTCCGGACCTGGATGCAGAACTCCAGTTAAGGCGTCACAAGAGCAGAGCAGAGAGAGACAATCATTTCCATTGACCTGCTTGGCCACTCCCTTTTTAATGTAGCCCAGGATGCAGTTGGCCTTATGAGCTACAAGCACACACTGGTGGCTCATGTCGAGCCTTTCATCCACCAGAACACTCAAGTGTCTCTCCACAACACTGCTGTCAATGAGTTTTTCTCCCAGTCTGCACTCCTGTCCTGGATTGCCCTGATCCAAGTGCAGCACCTTGCGTTGGGATTTCTTGAACCTCATTAGATTCATGTGGCCCACTTCTCAAGCTTGTCCCACTTTCGTAGCACAGATATTGACCTTTAGACTATTCTGCAAAAAGCCTCATCCCATTGTTTCTTCAGGTCAATATAATCATCAACGTGTTACAGGTTCCAAATCTTAGTTTTAGAAAAGTCCTCAGAGTCAAGGAAGGGGCGTGGGTACCACTAGGATGTGGAATTCAGATATACCCTGGTGTATATACCCTCTTTTTCAGTCTCTGCTGGCTGGCTGATATATTCTAGCAGCCAACACACAGGCTGTTGTGAGTCTCAGTGTGGAACTTTACACTCATTTAGCTTATATATATGGATCTGATGTGACTATATTAACCTTGGAGTTCAGAGCTGGGCACATACCTCATAGACATCATAACCCACCACAGGCCACTATGTTGAATGACTAATGCAAAAAATGTTAGAATATAACTGCTCAGAATAAGATGCAATGGCTCTTGCTACTAACTTTCAGAAACATTTCCTTATTTTTTCTCATTTTTGTGTGGAAAACAAGATTTATGAGACCTGCCTATTCTGTAGCATGTTGTGTTCTTATTGATAATAGCAGATATACAGCAAATGTATGTCAGGATGCCTCCCTCACTCATTCTCTGTTTGCTCTTCACAAATACCATACTTTGTACATAATTGCCAGCTGACTCAATATGAAACAATGTAGAAATAGTAAAATTGTCAGTTTTAATGTTATTTATATAACAAACTTTGATTCGAGTTTTGATTTACTAATAAAATATTCAGTGAGTTCTTCTTAGATGATATGCTGGCAGCAGACCTGATATACATTAGAATTTGTTTCAGCACAGTCAGAAATAATAATAATCAAAGAAGAAAATATTTCATGACCTTCTTGCCCTCTTATTCACTTACTTTGTTTTCGCACTTTATGCTGAAATATGATTCTTCTAAAGTGTCTGTTCACATGTTGTTGACCTCAGCTAAAGAACAGAATTTTGTTTTAAAACACAAAAACACTAACTGCTGCATTTTAATAAAAGCTATCATGACTGCTGTGCGAATCCCTGCATGACTACCTTGTGCTGCACATTCTAAGGCATGGCAGCTTGCCATAAATTACAAGTGAGCCATATCCTCAACTGGTGTAACCTGCCACTGGTAGGGAAAAGATAACTTACACCAGCTGAGGATCTGGTGTTTGATAGCTATATAGTAAGAGCAGAGCCTATTTGATATGCAAGTATAAGCTATCAGATTTGTCCTAAGGGAGGTTCATTCAATTCCTTTGTTTTCTACTGCCAAATTCTTTTGACATTCTAATTGGGTCTCTGAGATAATTTATAACATAAATACTGCTGAAGATAAGGGACCTTTGATTCCATTTTATATGTATAGTTTACTTGGAGATAATTTAATTCTAACACAGTAATAATAGCATCTCCAATAATGACGTGTTCAGGGAATATGGCCCATGATAAACTGTCACCAAATGAGGATGACATTAGATCATCCTTCCAGATTATTCATTGTTCATTTAAAACTAGAGGAAAATGAAATATGTGGAAATGAAGCTATGCTCTGCAATATTCATTTATAT
The DNA here is from genome assembly GCF_963932015.1 of Anas acuta. NCBI lineage: Eukaryota > Metazoa > Chordata > Aves > Anseriformes > Anatidae > Anas > Anas acuta. The sequence goes on from NC_088981.1 coordinate 106,026,807, forward strand.
ATCTAAAGAAGCATGTCCAAAATATATTTTCAGAGGAATTTTTTTTTCCAGAATCTAAATCATTTTCCCTAGAACCGATAATCAAAATTATAAAGTTTTATTCATATTTATGTTTAAATTATATTTTTATATCTTTATATGTTGTAGAAAAATTCTCTGCTGTAATAGAAATTCAACAGCACAAGTAAAACAAACTGTGTCATGAAGAGATTACTGTTTTAAATGGCTGGGGAAGAAAAAGAGACCTTTGCTATTGAAAAAAAGTATAGTAGGATTAAATGACTTGCTTCAGGTCATTCCTAAATTGCATTTCAATGCCTTAAGAATGAGTCATTCTTTTGTTACATTTTGGGTCAGGTATTTGTAAAAAAAAAATGAAGATATTAAAGCATATATATATATATATTTTTTTTTTTCTTTGGAATAATATACACAAAACCAGAAAAGCAGAGTAGTTTCAGAAACACCTGTGTTAGGTGTTCCAAAATGCATCAGCACTTTGAAAGACTTGATTTGGAAAAAAAAAAAAAAATTGTTAAATTGGCTTTCAAGCTCTTTTCAACCAGCATCTCTTCATGAAGAATAATAACCCCTTTGTTTAGCTGTTGCCCAAACCCATAGGCAGATAAATGCTAATTTCCAAGCTACAAAAATCTGACTTCCTTGGAATTACACTTCATATATACTTAGGAATGCTTCAATCACATCAGGTTTAAGTATCTGACTCAGGGCTTGCACCTGTGTCTTTTCAGAGGCTAGAAATAAAATATTGTTAGGCTTAAGTTCTGTGAAATACAGAGACATTCTCAGAGCATGCAGAACAGTATATTGGCTCACCTAGAAAAAGCAGCAATAGCCAACTCTGTCATTTCCACTCGCAAAAGAAGTATCAAATTTTCATTCCAGTCCAGGAATCCTTGACAACTGTGTTACAGGTAAATGTCATTTTGTTTTGTTTTCCCCAGGAAATTCCTGAATTTCCACCATGGGAAACCTTTACCTTGGTCTCCTGGACAACCTGCGCTAGGTGGTCCTAACTGAGCAGAGAGGTTGGACCAGATGACCTCCAGAGGTCCCTACCAACCTCAACCATTGTGTGATATTGTGGTGGTTATATTACTCAGGTAGTGCCAGAATAAAGGATTGAATTCCTTTGTCTAAAGAGGGGATAGAAAACAGGGTTCCTTAGTGGGTAGTGATGGCCCAGTCTCTAACATACTATATTGTGCATAGACAGATTACTCTGTTTCGAAAGGGAAAGCGCTACCCACTTACATTAAATATTTTTTTTTTTACTATATCTATTGGAGTAATTTTCTATAGACTTTGGCTCCAAGTGGATGTGTGCATCTAATCTGAGGGTAAAGAGGAAGCCTGTATCTTTAGCTAGTCTGAAATGGTACTGAGAAAACTTCGTGCAGCTCTTTTTAAAATCTGTATGATTTTGATTTGATTTGAATTATGTAAAAACAATTTCCTAAACGCATTTTGGTAGCTGACACCCCTAGGAAGAGCAGCAGTCTTATACTGAACTGCATCCCAAGGACATGTTTTTTCCACTAACTTCTTAAACACAGGTCAAGTTTCATGCAAGGAGACCTGTGGTGGCCAGTGGAGTCATTTTCTGTTCCGTTCAAATGAATGAATATTTTTTTTCTCTCTCTCTTTCTTTTTTTTTTTTCTTTTTTTTTAACAATCAAACAAAACAAAACAAAACAACAGTTAAAACAACAGTTGTGAAGTCTCTAAAGCACTGGAGGAACAGCTGGTAAAACACATGGGTCAAGTGCATATATTACGGCAGGTTTCCTCTAAGGAAAATGGCCAGTCAGCGCTACTTGTACTTGCTTGCTCTCTCCAGGAATGTGCTGGTAAGCTCCAGCAAGGTCTGCAGCAAGTAAGAGCACAGCTACACATCATCCTGCACTAAAGGGTTTCCTGCCAAATTGCAGAGGAGACAGGCAACCTTTTGTGTTAGCACGAAAAAACAGGCGAGGCACTTTCTCACTCACTATAGCAACTGTCACTGTGAGAGTGATGACAGTGGGAACTAACCTGCCACAAGTGAAATTGAATCAGCTCCTCTGGAAGGAGAACAGCATTCCTAGCATACTTCCAGGGCCTCAGGCCAGCAAGGAAAAAGATCTTTTATCTCAATCTTTCTCCCTTTGGCTACAGAACTAGCTGCACTGGTAAGCTAAGTCCTCTCCTTGTCCACACATCATTTTGACGGCTTGATACTCTACTCCATCTTCTTCCCCTTCACCAACTGTTTTAGGAAATCTTACTGGTTTTAAGGTTTTCTGGGAATAAATAAATTGTAAATAAATATTTTAAGATTCATGATAATCCTTTCCTGTCTTAGTGCAGAGACCTTACAGAAAGGTGGCTATTTGCTAGTTGCCTTTTACATGCTTGAAAGATACACTCCTTTCTGAATACGATTTAGTTTTGTTGATGTGTGGCAATAGTGGAAAGAGAATGTTTAGCTTTCTTCTATCCTTCTGCCCTTCTTCCCTCCCATCAGTCTTGGTCCAAGCTCTAAGGTCCAAATCACTGAAAGTTCTTACGTAACTGAAGATGATTGGAAAATGAGAGTAGTGAGACAATGGCACGGGTTGCCCAGAGAAGCTGTGGAAGAGTTCAAATCCAGGTTGAATGGGGCTTTGAGCAACCTCGTCTGGTGGGAGGTGTCCTTGTGCATGGCAAGGGGGGTGGAATTAGATGATCTTTATGGTCTCTTCCAACCCACATCGTTCCATAATTCTATGATTCGATGAAAATAATTCAGTGCCTGCTTCATGTCAAAGTATATTTTTAAAATATTCTAAGTGTAATGGCAGTCACTTACATAAAAAAAAAAAAGCTCTTTAAAATGTACAACTTCTCACAGACTCACCTTGTAAAGAAATTACTTGGAATGTCAGGTTTTCAAAACTAGTTTCACAGTTTAGTCTTTGAGCTTCCTTTTGACATGCAATACAATCCCTGTGCAGTACCCTGAAACTATAAGGGCATCTGAAGGGAGAATCTCAGCTAGGCTGAAACCCATATGAAATTATCTTTACTGTGTGCACAGAAACATAGGATGGGCATGGCTATCTCTAGCTTGAGCCCAGTGACAATGAGCAAAGAAGAAAA